>NC_086382.1:50981382-51268198 GCF_036588685.1 Mytilus trossulus
AAGGCCGTACGGTGACCCATAGTTGTTAATTTCTGTATCATTTTTGTCTTTGTGGAGAGTTGTTTCATTGGCAACCACATCTTCTTTTTTATAATCCTGCTCGGAAGCCTACTTCCACCCCCTCCCCCCGTGAGTATGTTACAACAGTTAGATACATGTTATGATTGACAATTCATAACTTCTGTACTAACGGAAGAGATTTATAATGATCAAAATGAACCTGTAATTTACAAGTACACAAACAGCACAAATGAAACACAAATTCGGCGAAAATGTAATAAAAAAAATCGGTGCAAAAGAAATGCAGATCTGATCGATACAAATGATGAGTAATCACTGATAGCGTTTAATTGAATTTGCAATTTGCATACATCAGTTTATTTAAAATTAAAGATCATTTTTCTTCTGACCCCCCCCCCCCCCCCCCCCCCCCTTTTTTTTCTCTCTCGTTTATATGTTGTATCGAAATAGAAAAGAAAGGATCTGATTCAGAATATACATCTATTTTTATCTCTGATCATGTTTCATTGAATGCAGCTGTGTACCTAGTTGCATGGGGTTGATATAAATGACATGTTAATTTGAAGTTATGTAGTACTACGTAGTTACTGATAAGTGTTAAGACTGGAGCGTTGTTAATGTGCACAACTGTGCACAAAAATTATAAAATTTCTATAGCAAGGTCAACATTCAAAAATTGAATGATTACCTTTGGAAGATAAAAGTTTAGTCGTATTAAGAATAGCCTGCTACAATAAAGACGATCGAAAAGCATATTTAACTGTAGTTTTTGGGAGAGAAGTCGTCAAAATTATAAAAGAGGATGTTTAAAATTCAGAAGCGGATTTAGAAGGGGGCCAGGGATCCCCCCGGGGTTTCTGGGGGAAAATGGTTTATTATCACTGTAGCATGACCAGGGCGGACCCCTCTTAGGCAGTCAGTGGGCCCCACTTATAACATTTCTTGATCCGCTAGTTAAATTCCCTATTCTTATAATGGAACTTATTAATCCAATAATCCCCAGGGGGAAAGGCTATATATAGGAATAGCCTGAATAAGTCTTTCAAGCTTCATTAATATATGAAAAGGGTGGGAAATTTAAAACGGTCCGGGTTATTTCTAATTAAGTGTCTGATGCTAGTATTTATTGTGTTGCGGTTAAAATCACATTTGTAAATGTGTCAGATGTTTCCGGCATTATTATGAAATTTGCACCCATTTGACATCTAAAATAGACTGTTGGAATTTGCAATTGTTGATAAGCTTTGTTTTAAGAGGGAGTGGCAATGTAGCGCATATCAGATCATTATATAGGTGTAGGTCTTCATTTTGTTATACAAATATTTGGAAATATACATTAGTGGGAGATATTATGGACATAATTGTGCAAATCGTGATACAAGCATGAAATTTGGTATAAAGGTTAACTAAATGATACTTATAAAAAATCCACTGCTGGCCAGAAAAAATAATCATTTTTTCAAGATGGCCACCACACATTTTGGAAATGCCGTCATTACAAATTAGCCAATATTTGTTAATCCTTTGAAAGGTGTGTTATATGTAAAATCCATTGTTAGATTTGATAAAAAGAAAATGACAGTTCATGAATAACGACTAGACAATACATTCATGAAACTTAAGGTGACTTCCTGTTTCAAAATGTCGGCTAACGAGTCAAAAATTTCGTTTTTTTTACCTTCAAGCAATTTTACAAGGGATTTTAATCCTTGAAAGATGTGTTATGTATAATTCAATGTAAGATATGATAAAACGTTAAAAACAGCTCCTTAGTACTACAAAACAACTCATAACTGAAGAAAAATAGTGGTTTCCGGTTCCAAATTAGATGCAAATACGTGAAAAATATTTTAACAATTTTCATCAACTTAACAAGTAATAACACAGGCATGAAATACAAGCATGTAGTTTGGTATACAGGTGGACTAAACGATAATTAAAAGAAATCAGGTGCTGGCCATAAACAATTTCCATTTTTTCAAGATGGCCACCGATCATTTTGCAAATGGCGTCATATCCAGTTGTAAATCTTTGAAAGTTGTGTTAGAGGTATAATCCAATGTAAGGTTTTATTAAGCGTAAGTTACAGTTTTTTAAAGTACGGAAAAAACACATAAATGACAAAAAGAGTGATTTCCGGTTTCAAAATGGCGGCAAAATTTTTGAAAATGTATTTTTTTATAATTTTTATCAACTTTACAAGTGTTATCACATTCTTTGTTAAGATTAATATGCCTAGTTTTGTTAGAAAGACAGGTTCGTTATCTTAAAATTATCGGACAGTAGCCAATAACAAAACTCATCAAGGAAGGACAGAACGGTAGCATTTAAAGTCATCAACACAACTGGATTTTTCGCCTCCTCATTTCAAAAGTTCCCGACAGGAGGATGCAACTTCAACGGTAGCCGAAGAAGTCCTCGATTTTTTTCTTTCATCTAACCCCAGTGTTCATGAATTGGTACATAAATCAGGCTGAGCCCAAATTTATCCTCCTTGATACGCTGTTCTTTGGATGTGCTCCAAAAAAAACTCTTGAATGCGGAACTACATCACAATGCCGCTGCTTCCTGGGTAAAAAATTACATCGTACCTCGTTAACAGCAAATAGTGATGTGTTTTCTGTCATACATGATGCAAACAAATGCTTTTTTTATGTCCTTGTATGTGTCTTTATACTTCAGCAAAGAAATAAGTACGTCCCTTGCATGTTGAAATACTTCCTATGTCATCCAAACTTACCTATTCCCTTAGAGTCACATGCACTGAATGTATGAATGAAAGGAAGAGTAGCTACACGAGGACCAAACGGATTTGATATATCACGTACAGGAAGACATCAGAAGTCTTCATTCCTGCCAAAACCTATTCACAGTTTGTTCCACCATATTTTTGGAGTGCTGCAATTATTAATACTACCACATCTGTGTCGGTGCTACCTTAAATTACCGTCCTACAACAATTTTCATAATCAGGCCGAACATGGACAAACATTCGTATATCTGCTTCTCCATGCTTACAAGGGGTGGCTGGAAAGTATCCTTATTAGTCTCTACAGAAGCATTTCTGTCGGCAAGAAACTTGAAAAATTTCGTTTCGTTGTCATCTTCACAGATAGAGAAAACTACTCCAGAACCCAACTTTGTCTTCTCACATCTAGCCTTTCAATGATTCTATTAGTAAACATAACACATTATCTACCCTTGAATACTTATCGATGCAAGATTTTATTTAAGGCCGTATAACACAATTGCAAAATCATCCAATATTGATTCCCTACAAGGTGGCCTGGAATTAACCATTGCTGCTCTATCAACGATAAATGCGTCAGAATTTGGATCTGCAAATTACAAAATGTTTCAAGTTTATCTATTTGCACCGATTTAATACCACTGATTAAAATGACATCCGAAGTCAAAAATTGAGGAGCAGGTTGTCTTTATGGATTAAGAAATATTCCAAATCAATTTGTCCACTGCGACAAAATAAAAGTCTAGAAAAGATATCTAAGGTTCTCTTGCTTTGTTGTTTACAAAAACTTTTACAGTTTTATTTTACCGACATAATAGGAGTTGTTCTTTTTAATCTGGTTATAAGAAACCGGTTCTCCTTTGTTTTGTATTTGCTTCAAACGATCTTCAAATAATTTGCCTTTGATCTTTTTAAAGAAACTCTTGTGTGTTCATTAAGTAGTTCATCTATTATAGAATGCCTCAAACCACTAGATCTCGAAATTTATCTAATGGTATACTGACTTCTGGTCTAGCTACCATCAATACGTCTAAATGAGGTCTTTCGTTAAACCTTTGACAACACATCGCCCTTTACAATTGCACTATTCTGTTTTTGTCTGATCAATTGTGTTATAAGAAAAATATTTTCTGGTCCTACGTACAGTAAAATTATCATTTTCAAAATCAATTGCCACCTGTGGGTGACTTAAGAGAAGGGAAGCCATATCTCGGAGAAGGTCGGTCGCGATCGAGAATATGTTACACGATCAAAACCTAAATGAATACAGTATGATGCTTTTTATGGACTGTTTGTTCAAAATCTGACTCATGAAATAAGCATACTACCAAATTCACAAGAAGTTCTTATTTCATAATTGAATGCCAGGAATTGAAATGTAGTAGAGATGACTATATTTTCTTACGCCAGTCTATCAAATCATTGAACGTCACAGAGTCATGACATGATTATAATTTCTGTGTTTTGCTTTCTTAAGCCGATATATATATATACCTTTCAAGCTAAAACACATAGAGTTATCTGATGCGCGTGTCTAGTCTTAGGTACATTTGAACATTAATACAAGAATATGCCGTTCTAGGTGTTGCAATAATGGTTTTACCATCTACCTTCACGTAATATATCACTCAGAATTTTATAACAAGTCATTTCAATGTGAAATCCACCTTACATGACGATAAACTTATCTTCTCTGTACAAATCAGGCGATTCCCACTGAATATTCATTACCAAAAGTGGCTGATCTGCCGTTACTATTGATGTTTTTTCTCGTTTCAACCACATTTTCCGTCTTATCCATCAAATACGTGATCATTGCAACTGAATTGGCTTGTTTTTAAACAGTGGCATCATAGATTTTACACTAACTTGCTTTTTAGAGTAATGAGGTGACCTACGATTTATACCAGTTTGCCCTGGTAGTGCATACAAATCACTCATTATATCTATAAATAGTTTACGCATGCGCAAAATTGTTAAATCATGTGTGTCATAACCTTGAAAAATGTTATCAAACCAAATCTTAATATCATTGAAAATCCCAAATCACTTATTTAATAGTAAATAGTTAAAATATTTTTTAATGAATTTGTTACATTTTAGCGCATGCGCAAACCCTGTATGTGTCAAATACTCATGTCTAGTGAATTATTCACATGTAAAGAAGATAGCTTCCAAATCTGACAGCTGTTTTTCACTTAAAAAAGGTAAACGAAAAGTTTGCCAGAACAAATCAGTATTTTCAAACTGAAAAAAACAGCCATTTTAGAAATCGGCGGTGGCCATCTTGAAAAAAAGTTTTTTTTTAATGGCCAGCAGTTGTTTCTTTAAAAGTATATAATAATGATGCTTTGTGGTAATTTTCATGCTTGTATCATCATTTGCACAATTCCCTCGATTTTGCCTGCTAATATCTTCCACTACATGGGTATATATCATGTTTAAAAAAGAATATTTGAAAAGGGACAGGTCATAGGCGGATTCGGTGGGGGGGGGGGGGGGTTCTTGGCCGCCGCCCCCTCCCCGTTTTCTGGAGAAAAAAGATTTGGGTCAGTCAGCGCCCCAGCCCCCCTAATAAAAAATTAGGGATCCGCCACTGAAGGTATATGAAGTCTTATTGGCTAACATCTACCTCCAAAAAATGAACAAAATTAAAAGGGTCTTTTTGGAAAAACTTGTTTGAAATGTCTGTTTATTTTGATATTTATAAACATTAATATTTCAATAAAATCTTACTGGCAATAGGGCTTCCTTGAAAATAAATTGGAATTTTCTTTCAAATGACAGCAGGCAGATCGACAAAATTTGATCGAAACTGTACTTATTTTTTGTCTATCTGATGAGTTAAGTCTTTTTCAACTGATTTTTATAGTTCGTTCATATGTTATACTGCTATACCAATGTCCCAGGTAAGGGGAGGGTTGGGATCCCGCTAACATGTTTAACCCCGCCACATAATTTATGTTTGTGCCTGTCCCAAGTCAGGAGCCTGTAATTCAGTGGTTGTCGTTTGTTTATGTGTTACATATTTGTTTTTCGTTAATTTTTTTTTTTACGTAAATAAGGCCGTTAGTTTTCTCGTTTGAATTGTTTTACATTGTCTTATCGGGGCCTATTATAGCTGACTATGCGGTATGGGCTTTGCTCATTGTTGAAGGCCGTGTGGTGACCTGTAGTTGTTAATGTTTGTGTCAGTTTGGTCTTTTGTGGATAGTTGTCTCATTGGCAATCATACCACATCTTCTTTTTATATGTATCTATATACATGCATGTTTCTGTACGGCTTCGGTATCGATCCGTAGCATACCATAACATAACATAACATCTTAGATATATGCATAATTGTGTAAATTTTGTTTGCATTTTAATAGCCCGTCTTGGTATTATGTTTTGCAAAAAACATTATCATTATAAATATTTCTTTTACCTTTGTGGTTAATTAAACTACTAATTTAGGTTTCTTGGGCCGCTAATTTGGGCTTACATTTTATTCACAAATTGCCAATTTGACTGCAAAAAAAGTTCTAAAAATATAGTCCAGGCAGGTTTCACATAAAAGAGAGCCCATCATCGAGTACTTAGCGGTATGAAAGTCAAACATCGAGTAAGAAAAGATTAGTTAAATGTTTAAGTATCGAGTTTAATAACAAAGTAAGGTTCACATTGCCCGGGGGGGGGGGGGCACTTCAAACTTGTTTTGGTAGGGGTGAGCAGCTGAGACATCAAGTACCCCACCCTTTTCATATATTAATGAACAAAAAACAGACCTATAGATATATTTGGATATTTTTCATCTTCTGATACATTAGAGTTTACAAAAATTTTGAGGTCCCGCTCATTTTACGTTTTTGTTTAGAAGCAACGCAGTCGCAATAATCACACATTGCTTTTCCAATAAATTCTTCACTCTTCTTTTTGCCCCTTTTATAACTTTAATTATGAAGAAAAAAGCTATGGTTTTTTTTCTGTGCAAACAATTTTTTCGCCTTCGCTATTTTTTTAGCGACCAACGGAAAACAATTTTTTTCTTTCACTTTTAGCATTACATATAGTGGCAGCTGAGGGTGAAACAAACAATTTTTTTTTCTCAGGGTCCAAAACAAATAATATTTTTCACCAAAACCTGGAAACAAACTTTTTTTTCCAAAAAAAACAACATAGCCCCCCCCCCCCAGAAAATCAAATGGTTGCTGCCTAACACTTCAGAGAATATCACTTTTACTGAGTTTACATTAATTAAAAACTGATTTGTCGTTCCCGCTTGAAGGATGCTGACACTATGCTATGGAATTTCTTCTAATGTTTCATGTATGCAAACCTTTCAATGTTAATGAGGTGGAAATGTCAAAATGATTGGATTTATTGCTCCTATATCTAACCTCAGTGGAAATACCACATTGAATAAATAGAGTTTAATTGGTTTGACAAATAGCTGATGTATTTACGACTGTGGTTTAACCGCATTAAACATAAACAGTAACATTTGATTAGTTTTAGATACTTATAATATATATCCAGCAAGTGATAATCAACCTATTGATATATTTAATCTGAATTTCTCACCCTTTTCATATATCATGAAGCATGAAATAGTGACCTATTCCAGCGGCTCATCCCTACCAGTCATTACATAGGAAGTGCCCCCCTAGTCACATTGTCGATCAGACTCAATCAAAATGATTAACACAGATCGATTAAGAAACCAGAAGACGGATTTGACTCGTTTAACGAAAATGTTCGGGTGTCTATCTTGCTTGGCACTGATTCAACTTTCGATGCGATAACTTTTGAAGGTCAATAAAATTCGAATAGGGATCAAGAAGAACAATCCATGCACCAGATATTCGTTGGGAAATGTTAGTATATATAGAGAGAGATCAAGATAGGTCATTATACAAATATTTTAGGTAAACGGACAGAAAGTCACAGAACAAAAGTCTAGACTCAATCGTATCGTGTTCAGTAATTGTCCGAACTCAGAAGAGTGTATATTGCCGAATTTCGTATTAATTACTGGACTGTTTCGGAACGGGTTCATCAAAGACGGTTCGTATTCGGGATGCAATCTTGACTCAGTTCGCAAAAAAAACCACCAATGACAAATCTATCCAGATCATGCCCGTTCCACAGGACACCGTCCAAAAACACAAAACATTGTTCCGATTTTGATCCGATACTGTAACTGTTACAATGCCGTGTTTGGCGAAACCTTTTCAACTTTTGATCTTCAGTGCTGTACAACTTTGTACTTTTTTTACTTTCGATCTTTTATATCTGGGCGTCACTGGTGAGTCTTGTGTGGACAAGGCGCGTTTTTGGCGTATTGAATTTTAAACTTGATGCTTTTTGTTATCTATTAATCATGTTTTTCTTTGTCTAATATGTTCTCCTATTTATTTGTATTGTAGTCCTGTAATATTATGTTGTCATTTCAATGTTATATTTAACTTTGCCATTAAAGTGCGAGGTTTGACATGCCATAAAACCAGGTTCAACCCACCACTTTTATTCCCCTTTAAAAGTGTCCTGTACCAAGTCAGGAAGATGGCCATTGTTATATTATTGTTCGTTTCTGTGTATGTTGCATTTTAACGTTGAGTCGTTTGTGTTTTCTTTTATTTTTGCGATAGACGTGGCACGGTACTTGTCTATCCCAAATTCATGTATTTGGTTTTCATGTTATATTTGTTATTCTCGTGGTGTTTTGTCTGATGCTTGGTCCGTTTCTGTGTTGTGTCGTTGTTCTCCTCTTATATTTAATGCGTTTCCCTCGGTTTTGGTTTGTTACCCCGATTTTGTTTTTTGTTCATGGATTTATGAGTTTTGAACAGCGGTATACTACTGTTGCCTTTATTTACAGCAGAATCTGTCACGACATAATCACGATTGAAATCCGACTAGACAAATCGAATTTGCTCAATTCCTATTAAAAGTCACCTCACTTGGACCTCTCTAAGCCGTAGGAATATGTTACGAACGTATACTACAGCGATCGGTCAATAATAGGACATTCCATGACATTGAGGATAGTAGGCCGACTTTTTTACTTTCCGTGTTTACGGTGTCTGGTCTCAAACGGGAGCAATGATCAGCGCTGTGTGAATCCCGCATCACAAAATTACCGGGAGTCCGGTTGTGTCCGTGTATATTTCCGGCCACCCAGTTTAAAAGCCCTCTCATCTGTATAATTTTTTCCAAATGTTTATCAAACTTACATGTATATCAGAGATACATCATCAGCAAGGGTCCGTACGAGGATTTCGGGGCCATATAGTTTTATCCTTGTCCGTAATTCCGTATTTTCCGTAATTTCGTTATTCCGTTATTCCGCAACAAACCATTTAACGGGTTTTTTTCTAAACGTCTTCAGATATTTGACTGGTTTTTGGTATGTGAGTTAACCATGATGAGTTACAGCTAGGTCAAGTTCAAGTTTGGTTCCGCTCCGCTAATTGTTACCGAAATTACGGGCTTTGAACTTCGATATTTGTTGAAAAGCACAATTATACATACCTTTTTTGTAAACGCTTTCAGATATGGGCTGATTTTTGGTATGTGAGTTACCCATGATGCTCAAGAATAAGTTTTGTCCAATTCGGCTATTTTTTTCTGTAATTTCGGGCTTAGGACTTTGATAAATATTTGAAAATCGCACTTATACCGATTTTTTTCTAGATGCTTTCAGATATTGGGCTGATTCGTGGTATGTGAGTTAACCACAATGAGTTACAGATCAAGTTTAAGTTTTGTTTTGCTCCGCTTATTTTTGCCAAAATGAAGGTTAAGCAACTTTGAAAATTGTTAGAAATCAGTTATACAGACTTTTTTTCTATATGCCTCTAGAATTTGAGCTGATTTTTGATATGTAGGACTACTATTATGTTTGTGTCCACAAGTGTCCACAATGTCCACATTGAAATTCCTGATTTTTAACTTTTTTGAGACGGGGTTGTTCGTGTCGCTTTGACACATCTAGTTTTTAAAATGTGTTAGGCTTCAGAAATAATAGTTTTATGGGAATATTGCATTGTAAGCGCTCTTTTATACGCATGTACAAAAAATGACAGATATTTATGAAGCATAAATCAAAGATTGATATGAGCACTAGGACTAGTTCGAAAATATAAGTGAATGAACCTCTCTGAATTTGTACCACAAGTTTCCATACCAAACAAGAAAGGTTTTTTTTTCCCGTAGAAATGATAGGGAAAATAGAGATGTTGACGAAAAATGATGCATTTACCTATCTATTTAAAAATAATATTTTGAGCTTAAATGGTCCGGGACCCCCTTTTTTTCAACCAATTTGATTCACTCTTCGTAAAGATGAAAATATAAAAAAAAATACGTCACTTCTGACCTCGGGCTTCTGACAGAAACTTCTAATAGGACCGAGCCACCTTAAAATTGATTGACTTTTGTGATAATGGTTCCATGTTGGAATTAGAGCAAAAAGAGGAAGTGGAAACAAGTTTTTTTCTGGTATCCGAACAATAACTTGTGTATACTGAGTGTATTGAGTATATTTTTTTGAAATAGTACTACAAATATACGTACAACATTGGATTGGCTCTGTTGTTTATTGCTTAAATCGTTTAGGAGTTAGGAGAAAAAAGGGGGATTTGAATAGGTTTCCTTAAAATTGCTGAAGTTATTAGTACATTGTATATTGATATCTTTAACTTTGACCTAAATTTATAAAGTTACTTTACTAGAATGCATTCTCGAACCTACAACTGGGATATAAAGTTGATTCTTTGTCACGTGATCAGATAGGTACAATAGTAGATAAGGTGCACACATATATATACACATTATGTGACGTCATTGGACATATATTCGAATCCCGGCGAGGGAAGAACCAAACATTTGCGAAAGCAAATTTACAGATCTAACATTGTTGGGTTGATGTTTAGACGAGTTATATATATATATATATATATATATATATATATATATATACAACTCGTCTAAACATCAACCCAACAATGTTAGATCTGTAAATTTGCTTTCGCAAATTTTTGGTTCTTCCCTCGCCGGGATTCGAACCCATGCTACTGTGATATCGTGACACCAAATCGCCTGCACTGCAGCCGTCCCGCTAGACCACACGACCACCTGGGCTCTCTAAAAAGAGCTTTCGGTGACCATATGTTACCTTTCCACGTCAGTTTTAATCTAGCGGCGTACTACAGTACATGATATATAAGGCATGAAGATGTTATTGTTACAGATCAGCTAAATTATCTATAGTAAAGGATCCTACAAATTAATGTAAGATACAGTCACAGAAAATAATTATATTCATAAGTACGTCTGAGTCAGTGACAACCCTACAACAGATGTATCCATCGGATCGCCATCAATGATGGTGATACATGGCTGTGTACATAATGTATATACAACTCGTCTAAACATCAACCCAACAATGTTAGATCTGTAAATTTGCTTTCGCAAATTTTTGGTTCTTCCCTCGCCGGGATTCGAACCCATGCTACTGTGATATCGTGACACCAAATCGCCTGCACTGCAGCCGTCCCGCTAGACCACACGACCACCTGGGCTCTCTAAAAAGAGCTTTCGGTGACCATATGTTACCTTTCCACGTCAGTTTTAATCTAGCGGCGTACTACAGTACATGATATATAAGGCATGAAGATGTTATTGTTACAGATCAGCTAAATTATCTATAGTAAAGGATCCTACAAATTAATGTAAGATACAGTCACAGAAAATAATTATATTCATAAGTACGTCTGAGTCAGTGACAACCCTACAACAGATGTATCCATCGGATATATATATATATATATGCCCATAACTGCAGTGACGTCAGTTAGAACTGCTCTATACTATCTTGACAGGTTTGGACAGTTCTACGGCTAGAAAACTTTTAGACAGTTCTGTTGATAGTTCTACGGTAAGAACTGATAAAGTCACTTCTGCCGACATTTCCACAATTATAACTGATTTGGTCAGGTCTGCTCACAGTTATACGACTAGAACTGTTTTAGACATTAGACAGTTCTATCCTAAGACTGATCGTCCTGAATATGCATGAAATATTTGCCACTGGACGTTAAGCAACCAACAATCAATCAACCCTAAGACTGATCTAGACAATTCTACCTAGAACTGATTTGGTCAGTTCTATCTAGAACTGTCCTAGGATAGATTATTCTTACAGTTCTATCGGGAGATTAGAAGTGATCTTCACTGTATGATTCCAAAAGAAGATCCTGAATTTATTGCAATTGTTTCTTTGTTTTTTTTCAAATAAGGTCGTCATAATGCACAATTATTTTTTTTAAATATTCATCGTTTTTTAACTCATAGGAAATAAGAGAAAGAGGTAGGCACATGTAACCTGCCCAAAACGTAAGATTGTGTTTACGATAAAAACAAATAGATAAAATGAATAATACATCCAATTTGAGGTCCTTATTGCGGTCTGCTTTTAAGTCTTTTCGTTTTCTTTAAAAAAACAAATAAAATACAAAATTATGAAAAATATATAATTTAAATTTTGAACATGTTCAAGTTTAATATTACTACAGTCATTTTTAATATGAATTTTCTTAATTTACCTGTCACAGTGTTTCTGAAAAACTAATTCGCGTCAATGTAATCACAAAATGCGCGCAAATAAAATGCGCCCGCGTAACGTCCACTTACGGACGGAAAAGCGAAATATGGTGTACAAACGAGTAACATTATTTGCGAAAGAGTCAGTAGCAAACTACGACAACTTGAAGTTGGAAAAAAGAAAAAATCCCGTTTACTTCGTGAATATTTTGAAATTTGCGCTAAAACAGCTCTTACTTTTCTTATTGGACCCTTTTATACTAGTATGGGTCAATTTTTTTTAAGGATTATCCATCCATCCGTAAAACAGTGTTGAATATAAACAAAAAAAGAAGAAAAAGACATTTTTATAAAATGTTATCTTAATATTTACGCTTTTCAAATGTAATGGGAGATAACTTATTTTAGAAATAAATATTTTCATCTGAAACAGATATGACTGATGACAAAATGAGTTACATCCCATTTTGAATATTATTAAAAAACTTTAAAGTAATACGATCTTTAAGAAATATCTGACAAAGTGCACTGTATATTCGTATACATATGATTATAATAACTATTATTTGCATAAATTGTCATGTTTAATGTGGTTATATCTTGGAATACGCATTGTATCATATGTGCGTTGTCCAATAAAATATTTGAATTTGAATTATCAAATGGAAGAAGAATGTCAAAATGCAAAATATATTTAGTCTATAATAAGGGGGATAACCAAAACTGCTTGTTTCTAAAAATATCTTCTATTTGTGTTTATGTACTTCGATAAATACATGTTTTTTAAACTATTAATTTCTTAGTTATTCCTTATAAAACGATAAAAACAAACGATGAAATTTAGCCATTATTTATAGAGCTCTTGTTATTTGTTGTGTTTTGTATTTTCTGTTATTGAGAAAAATAAAAAGATAACCAGAATGTCCATGGAAATCTGAATTGGTTGACAATCTCTAAAGATTTGGGGATTTTCAAGATTTGAATAATTATTTACGTTAGTTGTTGATATTTTTGCAACGAAAGATTTTCTTTTTTTTTCTTTTTGGACAATTATAATAAGCCCGATTGTAACTTTTGTCGTCTTTTTTTCTTACTAACTCTCCATTTTATTTTGTGCAATATGTATTCATCTGTCGTGACAGTATTGAGCCTTAATTTGTTGACCCTTGAGAAAAAGAAGTAATCATTGAAATAAAACAAGATACTTAAACTAAACAAGTTACGGAAACTGGCATTAAATTACAAATTTACCGAACGAAAGTTTATTAGTTTAAACTTGTTATTTACTCCAAATTAAATTTCAGTTAAATTGTCTTATATTAGTAGTTTGTTAAAAAATAAACGTATGTTTAAACGAAAACTTTAACGGCGATAAACTAGATTTAAACCATTTAAATAACAAATTTAAACTGGTATTATTTTTCAAATAAATAACAAATTTAATAACCCATAAATCGAAATTAAACTTAAGAAAATAAGAAATTTAACAAAATTATGAAACTTTAATAAACTACTAAAATAATTCTTCATAAATCAGACCTTAAATTCAAAACTAGAAATTTAATATATGAATAAATTTTGTAAACGTATCATTTCATGCAGTGCCCCTTTTTCCTTTTATAAATTTTAATTGTAAACGATTTTCTTTCTAAATTTGTGTTTGCTCATTAACTTGGGTTCATGCTGTCAAAAAAAAATGTCTCCTTGTGTATAAGTTATTGATAAAACAAAAAATGAAGCCGCCAGAAGAATAACGGTACGCCTATATATAGCTAAATACCGCTTGAAGGACCTCCTGATTGCACTCATGACATATAAACGAAGTGCACTCAGGACCCTGTATAGTCATCGCACACAGGATTGATGCATATATTCGTTATACGCTTCTTATTTTAGAGTTAAATTTGGTAGAATTTGAAATCGAACTTATATAGATATGTTAATTCTTATAAAATAATGAGGGCACGTGTCACTGACTACTGAGTCATGAATTATCCAATCAACAAAATTGATTTGATTATCTTTATTGTTGTTTACAGATTGTGTTGTTAGTACAGTGTGACCATGCGGGAAGTAATATTGTGACGTTTTAAATGAATATCACGATGTTTTAAGAATTTCGTATTTTATTAAAATTTCGTTCCATAAATTTTTAAGTTTTATTCTTAATTTTATAATCCTGTCCTGGATCATGCAGTAATTAATTCTTTGTACGATTTTGAAAAGGGAAATAAATGTTCATACTTTAAAAGAATTTATATAAATTAAAGTTTTGTATATGGAATCCGTTCTTAACTGTAAAAGCCGTACTTTTCAAGCAATCAAACTCATATACATGTAGTTAGATGTTATTTCTCATTTTTATCGAACTTGTCCAGGAATTTTATTTTTGAGTTATACGAATGTTTTAAGAAATCCGCATTTATTCAGGTTTTTTTCTGTAATTAAAGTCGTTTTGTCCAGTTTCACAAGCCTGAAATGAATTTCAATGTGAAAATAAATTCTGAAAATGAATTTGTCTCCGTTTTCGTCTCCGTTTTTTGAAAATTATAATATTTTGGGTATAATTATTTCTAAACAATATGTTAATTAGATTGTAGTAAGATTCTAAACTTAATTTAAAAAAAATATTTTTGTTACAGCAAGAAAGACTTTTTCGAAAACAGTCTATTGACACGAAATCCGTTCAAACCACAACTAAGTCTTCGTGCACAGATTTTCGTTAAGGTTAAACTGAATATTGTACATACTTGTCTTCTCTTGTATAATGGTTTGTTGAGAATAAAGATATACAAATTCAATAAAATTAGATATTCAGTCAACATTGTGTTGATTTAGAGAGAGAGAGAGAGAGAGAGAAAAGAATCTCACTGAAAAAAAAATCGAACTTGTTACAGAAAAAAACGCAACTATAAAATAATTTTCTTTATTCGTGAACTGCAAAACACAACAAATTAATTTACCCGTCATCATGAAAAATAAACTGAAAGTACATCGAATGAGATATTTTATTTTTTCTATATACAAATTCATGTTAAAGGTAAAACTGAACTAACGATACCATTCCTAAAAAAACAATAAAGATAATCCAATCAATTTTGTTGATTGGATAATTCATGGCTCAGTAGTTGTGTAATTAGTGAATCGTGCCCTCATTATTTTATAAGAATTAACATATCTATCTAAGTTCGATTCAGGCGGGGATCCAGAGGGGGGGAGTCCGGGGGGTTGGAACACCCCTTTTTTTTTTGCCGATCAATGAATTTGAATGGGGACATGTAGTTGACCCCCCCTTTTTTGTCCTGGGTTAGCTAGCCACCCTTTTTAAAATGGCTGGATCCGCCCCTACGATTTCAAATTCTACCAAAATTTAACTCTTAAATATGAAGCGTATAACGAATATAAACATCCATCATGTGTGCAGATACGATGTCGGTAATGGGTCCTGAGTGCACTTTGTATGTCCTGAGTGCACTCAGGAGGTCCTGAGCGTTTTTTTAGACATACCCGAAGAATAAATCATTTCCTGAACTTAAAATACATTTATCTGCAATTAAAGAAAATTCGCCTTAATTCTCACATATATTTAAACAATTGTAAAATAATTAATTCAACGACTTTCTGTCTGTTTACTAATACTTTTCTTGTTCAGTTTTTGTTTATACCCATAATAGATAAACGGCAATAAGTACTTTTTTAGGAAAATTTACAACTAGATGAACGGAATTAAGTACTTTTTTAGGAAAATTTACAACTCAACTTTTCAAAAACAAAATTCTACACTTTTTACCTGGATTTTTTTCTCTGTCTCGAATCCGCAACCGGTGACCCCGTATCAAACATAGCGACCAACACCTCACATGACGTATTCTCGATTTTGAGGTATTGACAATACACAATCACATTTATCGATATACAGCAAGTAAGGCTAGTAATTTGGTGTTGAATGCTAGTAGATCAGAATTTTTCAATTGAACTTTCCCAGTTTAAGGGGCACTAGCTGCCAAATTCATGTTCTTCATCGATTTTAATAAAATTCAAATAACGTGTATATAGTGTTGAATTGTTTATTAAAATGTTACGCACAATCTTGGCTGATATGCATAAACCATTATATTTCATGACACTGCATGAAAAAGAAATTGACTTGATAATACCAGAACCAGAGACATATATATTGCATCTAATATCTCTGCCAGAACTAAAAAAATAAACTACCGTAAGTCCACATAAGAGGGTATGGGTGTGAATTAACAGAATAGAGAACAAAGGACAAAGAAAAAAAAGGAATAAAGAATAGTGAAAGAAAGAGAATAATGGAAAAAAGTGTAAGTTATTAAAAATATAACTAAAAAAAAGAAGACAGAAAAAAAGACACCCCCCTCCGAGACGAGCCTTACATGCACTGTTATTTGACGCTGCCGAGTTATTTTGAGATTAAGACATGTATTAGTAGTCAGCCCGTAAAGCCTCTTGCACCAATTTGAGGATTACCAAAGGTTAATTTTACGGCTTAGAAATAAACATAATTGACAAGTTTCCTTCCCCTGCACTCTCGATCCCACGTGTAAATAGCACGTACGGAATTTCAAATAAGACATTGGTACATTACAACACTTGCCGTCAGTATTTGAATATATTGATTAAGAAGGTATAGAAGATTAATGCACGCACACTATTATCCACCACTGGCCTAAATAGTTAGTCCGCAAACAACGAGGGTCATAAAAACCCAGCACTTTGAATACAGCTTCTTAATTCCGTATTTTCCGTAATTTCGTTATTCCGTTATTCCGCAACAAACCATTTAACGGGTTTTTTTCTAAACGTCTTCAGATATTTGACTGGTTTTTGGTATGTGAGTTAACCATGATGAGTTACAGCTAGGTCAAGTTCAAGTTTGGTTCCGCTCCGCTAATTGTTACCGAAATTACGGGCTTTGAACTTCGATATTTGTTGAAAAGCACAATTATACATACCTTTTTTGTAAACGCTTTCAGATATGGGCTGATTTTTGGTATGTGAGTTATATACCCATGATGCTCAAGAATAAGTTTTGTCCAATTCGGCTATTTTTTTCTGTAATTTCGGGCTTAGGACTTTGATAAATATTTGAAAATCGCACTTATACCGATTTTTTTCTAGATGCTTTCAGATATTGGGCTGATTCGTGGTATGTGAGTTAACCACAATGAGTTACAGATCAAGTTTAAGTTTTGTTTTGCTCCGCTTATTTTTGCCAAAATGAAGGTTAAGCAACTTTGAAAATTGTTAGAAATCAGTTATACAGACTTTTTTTCTATATGCCTCTAGAATTTGAGCTGATTTTTGATATGTAGGACTACTATTATGTTTGTGTCCACAAGTGTCCACAATGTCCACATTGAAATTCCTGATTTTTAACTTTTTTGAGACGGGGTTGTTCGTGTCGCTTTGACACATCTAGTTTTTAAAATGTGTTAGGCTTCAGAAATAATAGTTTTATGGGAATATTGCATTGTAAGCGCTCTTTTATACGCATGTACAAAAAATGACAGATATTTATGAAGCATAAATCAAAGATTGATATGAGCACTAGGACTAGTTCGAAAATATAAGTGAATGAACCTCTCTGAATTTGTACCACAAGTTTCCATACCAAACAAGAAAGGTTTTTTTTTCCCGTAGAAATGATAGGGAAAATAGAGATGTTGACGAAAAATGATGCATTTACCTATCTATTTAAAAATAATATTTTGAGCTTAAATGGTCCGGGACCCCCTTTTTTTCAACCAATTTGATTCACTCTTCGTAAAGATGAAAATATAAAAAAAAATACGTCACTTCTGACCTCGGGCTTCTGACAGAAACTTCTAATAGGACCGAGCCACCTTAAAATTGATTGACTTTTGTGATAATGGTTCCATGTTGGAATTAGAGCAAAAAGAGGAAGTGGAAACAAGTTTTTTTCTGGTATCCGAACAATAACTTGTGTATACTGAGTGTATTGAGTATATTTTTTTGAAATAGTACTACAAATATACGTACAACATTGGATTGGCTCTGTTGTTTATTGCTTAAATCGTTTAGGAGTTAGGAGAAAAAAGGGGGATTTGAATAGGTTTCCTTAAAATTGCTGAAGTTATTAGTACATTGTATATTGATATCTTTAACTTTGACCTAAATTTATAAAGTTACTTTACTAGAATGCATTCTCGAACCTACAACTGGGATATAAAGTTGATTCTTTGTCACGTGATCAGATAGGTACAATAGTAGATAAGGTGCACACATATATATACACATTATGTGACGTCATTGGACATATATTCGAATCCCGGCGAGGGAAGAACCAAACATTTGCGAAAGCAAATTTACAGATCTAACATTGTTGGGTTGATGTTTAGACGAGTTATATATATATATATATATATATATACATAAGTACGTCTGAGTCAGTGACAACCCTACAACAGATGTATCCATCGGATCGCCATCAATGATGGTGATACATGGCTGTGTACATAATGTATATACAACTCGTCTAAACATCAACCCAACAATGTTAGATCTGTAAATTTGCTTTCGCATATATATGCCCATAACTGCAGTGACGTCAGTTAGAACTGCTCTATACTATCTTGACAGGTTTGGACAGTTCTACGGCTAGAAAACTTTTAGACAGTTCTGTTGATAGTTCTACGGTAAGAACTGATAAAGTCACTTCTGCCGACATTTCCACAATTATAACTGATTTGGTCAGGTCTGCTCACAGTTATACGACTAGAACTGTTTTAGACATTAGACAGTTCTATCCTAAGACTGATCGTCCTGAATATGCATGAAATATTTGCCACTGGACGTTAAGCAACCAACAATCAATCAACCCTAAGACTGATCTAGACAATTCTACCTAGAACTGATTTGGTCAGTTCTATCTAGAACTGTCCTAGGATAGATTATTCTTACAGTTCTATCGGGAGATTAGAAGTGATCTTCACTGTATGATTCCAAAAGAAGATCCTGAATTTATTGCAATTGTTTCTTTGTTTTTTTTCAAATAAGGTCGTCATAATGCACAATTATTTTTTTTAAATATTCATCGTTTTTTAACTCATAGGAAATAAGAGAAAGAGGTAGGCACATGTAACCTGCCCAAAACGTAAGATTGTGTTTACGATAAAAACAAATAGATAAAATGAATAATACATCCAATTTGAGGTCCTTATTGCGGTCTGCTTTTAAGTCTTTTCGTTTTCTTTAAAAAAACAAATAAAATACAAAATTATGAAAAATATATAATTTAAATTTTGAACATGTTCAAGTTTAATATTACTACAGTCATTTTTAATATGAATTTTCTTAATTTACCTGTCACAGTGTTTCTGAAAAACTAATTCGCGTCAATGTAATCACAAAATGCGCGCAAATAAAATGCGCCCGCGTAACGTCCACTTACGGACGGAAAAGCGAAATATGGTGTACAAACGAGTAACATTATTTGCGAAAGAGTCAGTAGCAAACTACGACAACTTGAAGTTGGAAAAAAGAAAAAATCCCGTTTACTTCGTGAATATTTTGAAATTTGCGCTAAAACAGCTCTTACTTTTCTTATTGGACCCTTTTATACTAGTATGGGTCAATTTTTTTTAAGGATTATCCATCCATCCGTAAAACAGTGTTGAATATAAACAAAAAAAGAAGAAAAAGACATTTTTATAAAATGTTATCTTAATATTTACGCTTTTCAAATGTAATGGGAGATAACTTATTTTAGAAATAAATATTTTCATCTGAAACAGATATGACTGATGACAAAATGAGTTACATCCCATTTTGAATATTATTAAAAAACTTTAAAGTAATACGATCTTTAAGAAATATCTGACAAAGTGCACTGTATATTCGTATACATATGATTATAATAACTATTATTTGCATAAATTGTCATGTTTAATGTGGTTATATCTTGGAATACGCATTGTATCATATGTGCGTTGTCCAATAAAATATTTGAATTTGAATTATCAAATGGAAGAAGAATGTCAAAATGCAAAATATATTTAGTCTATAATAAGGGGGATAACCAAAACTGCTTGTTTCTAAAAATATCTTCTATTTGTGTTTATGTACTTCGATAAATACATGTTTTTTAAACTATTAATTTCTTAGTTATTCCTTATAAAACGATAAAAACAAACGATGAAATTTAGCCATTATTTATAGAGCTCTTGTTATTTGTTGTGTTTTGTATTTTCTGTTATTGAGAAAAATAAAAAGATAACCAGAATGTCCATGGAAATCTGAATTGGTTGACAATCTCTAAAGATTTGGGGATTTTCAAGATTTGAATAATTATTTACGTTAGTTGTTGATATTTTTGCAACGAAAGATTTTCTTTTTTTTTCTTTTTGGACAATTATAATAAGCCCGATTGTAACTTTTGTCGTCTTTTTTTCTTACTAACTCTCCATTTTATTTTGTGCAATATGTATTCATCTGTCGTGACAGTATTGAGCCTTAATTTGTTGACCCTTGAGAAAAAGAAGTAATCATTGAAATAAAACAAGATACTTAAACTAAACAAGTTACGGAAACTGGCATTAAATTACAAATTTACCGAACGAAAGTTTATTAGTTTAAACTTGTTATTTACTCCAAATTAAATTTCAGTTAAATTGTCTTATATTAGTAGTTTGTTAAAAAATAAACGTATGTTTAAACGAAAACTTTAACGGCGATAAACTAGATTTAAACCATTTAAATAACAAATTTAAACTGGTATTATTTTTCAAATAAATAACAAATTTAATAACCCATAAATCGAAATTAAACTTAAGAAAATAAGAAATTTAACAAAATTATGAAACTTTAATAAACTACTAAAATAATTCTTCATAAATCAGACCTTAAATTCAAAACTAGAAATTTAATATATGAATAAATTTTGTAAACGTATCATTTCATGCAGTGATTTTCTTGATTAAAGAAATAATTAATAGAATTTACAGTGTGTACTGTGAATAGAACAATTATTCACAGTAAACTTTATAAAAAAAAAAAGTAAAAAAAGGCATTCATTTTTTTACTTTCAAGTGACTGATTTAATATCGACTTTTGTTCCACCAATCAACCAATAAAAGAAAATATCTAAAACATTGTGTTTTCCTACATATAACAATTTTAAAAAACAGTATTATCCTTTAGGCACAACAAATAACAAAAATTCATAATGAAGGTTTGAAGTATTTGGTCACAGCTTTATACTTTATATTACATACATTTTTATATTTAAATTGTCAATCTATGATTTGAAATATATTAATAAATGTCTGTATTTATGTATTTATTTATAATGTTCTTGCAAACCAATTGTATACTTTACTCATATGTCTGAACCCTGGTAAATAGAGGTTGACTCTCGGGCCTCTGGTTATCACAGGCTATCATTAATGTTCACTGAAAATATGTAGATTTAGTTCACATGAACTGCGAATTCGATTTCAGACCTTTGAGCTCGAACTAAGTTATGATTGACTTTGAGTATCATCTCTCGAGTACCATTAACTGAATTCAAGCTGAAATATATGATGCATTGCAATACATCGGGTTAGTAGTGGGTTTTATAAGATGATTATCTTTTCTGTTAAGTTTTGCGTCTGTAGACATTGTAGCCTAATTTTGAAAAGACACATATAAGACTGAGATAACTAACTACTGCAAATACATGCACTAATTATGATTCTGATGCTCGGTCCGTTTCTGTGTATGTTACATTTTAGTGTTATGTCGTTGTTCTCCTCTTATATTTAATGTGTTTCCCTCGGTTTTAGTTTGTTACCCTGATTTTAGTTTTTTGTCCATGTATTTATGAGTTTTGAACAGCGGTATACTGCTGTTGCCTTTTCTCATAACAGACTACCAGCTATTAAAAATTATCGCACCTCGAGTAAATAGTCATATTATGATTGGTTTAACGCCGTCACGTGGTGACCCCCTATGGGCCCGTATGGGGTCAGTAGATTTCATATGGGGTGTCATGGCGGCGATAGAAGATTAGTATGTGCCGCTTCGAATTTTCAAAACGGTATTTTAAATGCAAACCTTATCTATTCAATTAATTATTTGGGAGTTGTCCCCCGTTGATCAGTATACAAAATCAGCCCTTTAAAGAAGTTATCTCCCATTGCAAACAACATGTGACGTCATATTTTCGTCTGCAACAAAATGGAGAGATTCGGGACGTCAACACGTCAGGACATTGACGATAAAAGACGGAACATTCACGCCGACAAGACACAAAAGAGTAACACCCAATCTGCAAAATTGTTCAAGGAATATCTTACCAGTAAAAACCATGAAGCGGACTTTGAAAGCTTTACAACACAACGTTTGGATGAAGCGTTGTCTCATTTCTACCTTGATGTTAGAAAAATAGATGGCTCAATGTATAAAACCTCTTCCTTGGAATCTATTCGACATGGCTTAAATCGTCACCTTAAAGCACCTCCGAACAATAAGGTATTTGACATTAGCAAAGATACAGCTTTCCGATATGCAAATATGAGCTTTGACGCTGCGAGGGCCGAACTTAAACAATCTGGAAAGGGAAACGTACAGCATTATCCAATAATACAGGAATCTGACAGGGAGAAGCTATACAAGTCAGTTTACTTTTCTACACATACCCCCACAGGACTATTTAATAAAGTCCAGTATGATATAAGACTGTACTTTTGTCGACGAGGTGCAGAAAATATGCATACAATGACCAAGTCAACCTTTGCTCTGAAAACAGACCCAAATACTGGAATGAGATACATCGAAAAGATTTTAGATGAATTAACCAAAAACCATAGAGGAAATGATAAGGAGACAACGAGTGGAGTCATGCCAGAAGCTACAGGTACATTAGTTTATTTATTTTTTATAATTATCAGACTAGGTTAGAAATATATATCATATGAATCATTCCCAACTTTTCACCCCAATTTATTTTTTTTTATTAAAAATAACCTTAAAATTATTGGTAAGTTGAAGAGTCCTAATCTGAAACAAACACAAAATAAAAATGTAACCTGATTATTCACAGACAATAAATCTATAAAAAAATTTATATCTTAAAAAGCATGGTATGGTTTGTATTTTTACTTGTCAATAACTGCAGTACACACAAAAAATATCAACATTTTCTCAATGTTTGTATACTTTGAAAATGTATTTTTTTACTATACCTACATCATATAGAATTTTTTATTCCAGGCTCAATGTATTGTCCAGTGGATTCCTTTATAAGATATACAGACAAACTGCACCCTGATTGTGATAGGTAAGTAAATCTAGCAATAAAAAAGCTACAATCTTCAAACAATTTTAAACACAATCATAAGGACCAAAACCCCAAAAACATGAAACAACATTGTCACTGGTAAAAAAAACAGATGAAAAATATCCACTCAAATTGTATTTAAGATCGCATGTGTCACAATTGTTCTAAAGGTAAAGAAAAACCAGATAGATTTTTTAACGTTAATTCTTCATTTTAAAATTTCAGATTGTGGCAGCGTCCAAGGATTGTTTTGTTGATGATGACAACGAAATATGGTATTACAACGCACCTGTTGGAGAGAAAAAACTAAAAACATTTATGAGTGACTTGAGTTTGTCATGTAAACTTAGCCAGAAATATACAAATCATTCAATCAGAGCAACAGGAGCTTCAATTTTGTCAAAAAATAAATTTAATGATGCTCAGATAATGTCTGTCACCGGTCACAAATCCGTACAATCTCTATCTGTTTATCAACGGGTAGACACGCAAGAAAAGTTAGAAATGGGACAAACCCTGGGAATAACTATGGGAGCTGTGCCCGCCCAAATAGAGGCTTTACCAGCACCACCTATAAGACCAGCACTACCAGCACCTCCCGCAAGATTAGCACTTACTGAAAATGGATATATGGCGCCTGCTCTTATTGAAGCAAACACTCCACAAACTTTGCATTCCGATTTCGAAGGATTTGATTTAAACGCTATATTAGGGGACTTTGATTATAATGAATCATCAATAAATGTTAGCAACACAAGACAAGCTGCCGGTCCACAATTATTTCACAAATGTAAAGTGACAATCATTCAAAATCTAACATTGAACAAATGAACTACTTTCCAAATTCTATATTCATACTAGAAAATACTTTAAATACTTGTTAGTGAAAGTGTTATTAAATTCCTATTGTTATTGACATTGTTATTATTTTGATGTTTTACACTAAACTTGACACAAAACGCTCTCAGTGCGATAAATTCGTTATACGGTGTGCTACTGACCCCATACGGATCCATAGAGGGTTAGTAAAATCCATAGGGGACTCGGCCTCCGGCCTCACCCCCTATGGATTTTACTAACCCTCTATGGATCCGTATGGGGTCAGTAGCAAACCATATAACTTATATTGAAACTTTAGTTTGTACCTAACGAATAACATATAGGATAGGAAGTACTGATCTTAGCAGAGACTATAACAGCTATGGCATAAGCCTAGAGAGTTATGTAATGGTATTTTATAGATAGCATCTGATGAGGTTTCTGACTTGGAACAGATTCGTAATTGATAAGTTAACAAAAACTAAACCATATTATAAAGACATCCTTTCGTTTTGTCATTTACATACTTCCGTGTAATTTTACTTAATGCGGTATGGTATGAAGAATATATAATATGCATAATAATAAAATATAGATATGCATTTGCTAGTGGTAAAGGGAAGGGTTGAAATCTTATAAAATATATTTAACTCCGCCACATATTTTTGCATCTCCCAAGTCAGGAGCCTCTGACCTTTGTTTGTCTTGTATGGTTTTTTAATTTTAGTTCGTTTATATGTTTAAAAGTTAAGTTTGACGTCCATTTTCACTAAGCTAGTATATACTAGTAGTTGGTCCAGGAGCCAGCTTCAGTCCACCTTGGGGAGCAGGATATTCTCACTGTGTTAAAGACCCATTAGTTGCCTCGGCAGTTTTCTATCCTTTGGTTGGGTTGTCTATTTGACACATTTCCCATTTCCATGTTCAATTTTATTGTTTTACATTTGCCACGATAAGGTAACATTATCTAAGAATTAGCAATGATACCAGTATAAAAATTATTCAATAATCGGACATTTTTTGTATTGTAATCAACAAATCATTTAAAATTCAATAATTTTATTAAATAAGTTTTATTTCTTTTTCTGAATGCTAATCATTATAATAAATGAAACATATTTTCTTGCTAAAACAATTGTCATTTTCAAGATACTATAGTTAGTTGAAATAATAGAAATCATCTGTTGTGAGAAGGCTGGCGTTGTCGGTTTATTTTCGATTTAAGAGTTTGAATGTCCCTCTTACTCAAGTGTTTATCTAGCATACAGAACGTGAGTTTTGATCTTTTCTCAAAAAGATAATCAAAATGTCCTTCAAAAAAATTTGACATAATATATCCTCATGCCCTTTATAAATTATCATGGGGAAAATGGTCTATTAACAAATAAAATTTGTAAGGGTTCCGCGGAACCCAGTGTCTCGCCTACTTTTGCTGTTAATCGCAGGCTCAACAAAAAATGAGGAAAAAAATCAATAAAAAAATTCCTCTTGATACTATCTTTTGATTGTAAGAAGCTTCTGTCCAAGTTTGGTAAAAATCTAGGATAGTTTAAGAAGGTTATTAAAATTTTAAAAACTTTAACCACAGAGTGAATGTAATGTTTCCCCGCAGAAAAACTAAGTCCATTTAAAAGTAAAATACGGAAAAAATGGATTTATTTTTTTACAATATTTACTTCTGGATACTATCTTATGATCATAAACAAGCTTCTGTCAAAATTTGGTTCAAACCAAGGATAGTTTAAGAAAGTTATTAAAATTCTAAAAACTTTAACCACAGAGTGAATGTAATATTTCCCCGCAGAAAAAACTAAGTCCATTTATAAGTAAACTACGGAAAAAATGGAATTTTATTTTAACAAAATTTACTTCTGGATACTATCTTATGATCATAAACAAGCTTCTGTCCAAGTTTGGTAGAAATCCAGTATAGTTTAAGAAAGTTATTAAAATTTCAAAAACTTTAACCACAGAGTGAATATTTGTGGACGCCGCCGACGACGACGCCGACGCCGACGGAAAGTAGGATCGCTTAGTCTCGCTTTTTCGACTAAAGTCGAAGGCTCGACAAAAAATGTCCTGAAGGAAAATCTAAAGAAAACGTGAACAGGGTACAATATAAATGCACTTACAAACTATTTTCCTGTTTCTATTGAAGAATGCTAATTAGTTTGAACAAAAATAAAATGCCTTTATAAATTTAAAAGCGTCACACAGCATATCAAAAGCACCTAACAATTGAATTGTAGAAATGTTAGATCTATTTATTTGCTGAAAAAAGATAACATTGAAGAATGGATAAGGAAGAAGGAAAACAAATTTGTAATTTCGAGGTTTAATACTGGCCCTGATAAATTTAACCCAAGTTGTGTATTGGGTTAATGCGCCAAAATATTCCTTTTTGTATACTAATATACAATGATAGTTAAAAAGATTTTTTTGTTTATTCATATAAACAATATATAAGATCAAAAGAAAAGAAAAAAATGTAAGACGAAATCGACGATTTAAGTGCAGTACGAATAACAATTTGACATTCAAGAACACGGAAAAGATTCCTTGCGTAAAAAACTTGACCTTGATAATTATGAACTAGCATTAAGATAATAAGGTTGTTCAAAACCGATGTCAGGTTTAATTAAAAAAAAAAAAAACGTCCTTATATCGGAGGATGAATGTCAAGAAACCAGATTCTGCAAACAGCGGACATGGGTCCTAAAATTGTCGAAATATATAAATATCTTAGTAAGAAAAGCTAATATGAGACATTTGGTTTGTTCTGTCTGCTTTTTTGGTTAAAAGGTAAAATAAATGCAAAAAAAAAAAATACAAGCAAAATTTGAAACGGAAAGTCCCTTATCAAATGGCAAAATCAACAGCTGTCATATTCCTGACTTAGTATAGGTATTCCCTTATGTCGAAAATAGAGGATGATGGGGAAAATACCTCTTTTTGATGTTTACATAATGACGTTCATAGTTCTGAACATTTCTCCTTTCTAACTCTTAAAGTCAAAGCTCTCAAAATTATTTTGGAGGGTTTGATAAAACCTCTACAAGACTATATTCAATTTATAAACATTTGTTTATTTGTTTTTTGTTTTTTGTCCATGGATTTATGAGTTTTCAACAGCGGTATACTACTGTTGTCTTTATTTATCAGTAATCAAAATCAAGTTTAAACAGATGTAGAAACTGAAAAAAATCCAAATGCATTTCAGAATACCTTAAGTACATTCATTGTGGGATAATACATATATAGTTGAATGATGTACATTGTGCACAAGGTGCATTGTAAACTTAATAAGGTATGTTCAAACAGATTGCAAAACGTTGTTATAGAAATGAATAATCTGAACTCGAAAAAAAACCACTCTTAATTCCACACACAAAAATTCTCAGAAACCGACATCACCACCATCGGTTAGCCTTTATCTAAATTATTAGAATCTAGTTAATTGGATACAAATATCCAAACTTCTTCTACTATAATACATTCTATCAACGCCCATCCACTCTTGCAATGGTTCAAAGACAATCTATTCGGTACTTTTTGTGACTGATTATCGCCAATGCCCTGATCTTCATATTAGACTTAAACAATTAATTGACAACGAGGATCGGTATATTGAATTTGCTGTAGTCATAATCCAATCCTCATGTCATTCCTCAATATATTTCAACATCGCTATAAGTTCAAATGGATATTTTCATCGAACATGTATTTGCCATGAAAATACCAACATGTGCCATTGAACATAACATTAGTGAAAAAGGATTTTGTTTTTCCTTCAGTAAATCTTTCTTGTTTTTTTTTGTGGGATTTGTACTGCTGAAGATTTTATTTATTCTACAAGAAATATAAAATGCTTTTAGTTTTTTACTACTTTTGTATCCTCCTCAATTGTAGATCACATTCCATTGTGGACTCTTACAATGGTGAAATGCTCGATTTAAAAAATCTTGAAATATCTGCGTTTAAATTGCCAGAACATTAATGTATGGGTTGAATAGTTCTAAACAATAATATTTCATTTGTTTCCATTGGAAAAAAATGGAAGAAAATAAATGAGACTTTGATTTTTTTTAAATAATCTTGTATGTTATAAGAAAAATTTGTTTTATATAAAATAGAAAAACTTGTGTTTCCATTAAAAATTCCATGCCCCTACAGAAAATGAATTATATGTTCCTTACTGAGGTTGCGTTTGATTCAAAATGCGTTTTTTAAATTGGGTTTATATTTGAACACACATCTTGCACCTTTTCTACACATGTAGCTGATATATACGATTCTGTTCGTAATAATCATTAGGTACACAAGTAGAAAAGTTGCTATTATTTGTTGATTGAAAAAACAAGAGGTTAGGTTCTGATAGCACCAAACATAACTGTGATATGAACTCATCATAGATACCAGGACTAAATTTTGTATATACGCCAGACGTGCATTTCGTCTACACAAGACTCATCAGTGACGCTCGAATCTAAAAAAAAAAAGTAAAAAGGCCAAAAAAAGTACGAAGTTTAAGAGCATTGAGGACCAAAATTCCTAAAAGTTTTGTCAAATACAGCTAAGGTAATCTATGTCTGAGGTAGAAAAGCCTTTGTATTTAAAAAAATCAAAATTTTGTAAACAGGTAATTCATATGTCGGTGTACAATATGAATAAAGCATATGCACACTTTATTAAGATCTGAACCCCTTTATTTTAATTAATTCAGGTATGCAGTATCCTTCATATCCGATACTTTTCCTGACATACATGCCACAAAAGCAACAGGACAGCTTAATGATATTCACGTTGCAATTCAATTTTAAAGACAGAAAAGGTATAACAATCATCATATTTTCAAACATTTTACTTTATAGTCTATAAGAACCTGTAATGCAAACAAATTACATACACTATGGGGTTTTTTTTTTAAAGAAAGAGGTTACGAAAAATGTTTAGAATGTCCAAACATAAAATTATTTATATGCGGGTACATTAATCTAAAATAAAAATAAAAAACACAAAGAATTGAGTAGCATATCCAGCCGTCTGAATAATTGATATTCTTTTCTGATGTATGAACAGCTTTTAAAAAAATGGTCTATTATAATCGTGCTTATGCAGATTAACTTTTGGAACTGTAGAATTATTTTTATACTATAACGCGACAGAATTTTAGTTAAAAAAAGACTGATCACAAAACTTGTTACGATAATCATTATTCGTTTGTATTTGAATTATTTTAAAAGCTATCAGAATGCATTTTTTAAAGACAATAATTCATCATATTGTTAAAATAACCAGAGTTTTAATTTTTGCCATGCTTTTGCCTTTTCCTCTTCTTCTGTTGGCCATTCAATGAATAGAACTTCTTGCCAAATTGTTGCAAATTCAGATTGAATGTCAGCTAATGAAATACCTTTTGTAATAACTACAATCTTTTGAAGATATTTGGTAATTTTTTCATACTTAGCTCTCTCAATTTCGAAATGAATCCATTCGTTATCTTTAAATGACGGTGTTACTAGAAAAATAATATCTCTACTACAATGAATATGTTTTACTCTTTCATCAGCACTCGGAGCACCAACAGTAAAATCGCGGTCTTGAAAGCACATTTTGAATCCCCAATCTTCTTCTATCACTCCAGACAATAGTTTCAGAAACGTTTCACAATCATCGGAATATGAAACATACACGTCATACTTGAACATAACATCAAGACGCCTCTCGACGAATCTTCGGAAAGTGCGATAAAAGAAGAATATTATTCGCCATCGGAAATTATAAACAAGTGTAATGATTACCAAAGCACAAATCGTAAATGTAAGTAAGCCAGTTCCAATTTGTAACCACATCTTGGCTTTGCACTCCCCAAAATAATCACGAAAATATTTTAGTATATTATGCATGTACCTTGATTTGCCATTTTTAATTGGAATCCAGCATAGGTAGTTCCCATTTCTATCTAATTTAACTTTTGTTTTGGAAGTCCAAAACAAAAAATCAATAGTGTCGCAAGAGCAAATGTATGGATTTTTATTCAAAAAGAAATTAAATTGCCTCTTTTCTTGCTGCAAATCCACCCAATCACGAATATATTTTGGGATATTTGTGAGTTGGTTAATTGATAAATCTAAATAAGCAAGATATTTGAAAGTCATTAAAACCTTTGGTATGACATTAAACATGTTATGGGAGAGATTCAGATTTCTGAGGCGAGGTAGATTACCAAGTGTTGTATCTTTTATTCGCCATATGTAATTATAACTCAGATCCAAACTCTGAAGATTTGGAGCCCATTTAAAAATATTTGTATTGTTCCAGAGAAGTTTGTACAGTTGGGTATTTTTCATTACCAGGAATTCTAAATGTTGCAATACTGGAAACTTGCCCATAGTAGTCTCCGCACTTATTCCTGATATATCGAGATATGTCAGATTGTTTGTACCTTCCAATGTAAATTTAGGGAAGACATATGTTTTAAAATTTGATATTTCAAGATGTCTTAAGGAACTATTAGCTAGTACGATCTCTTTCATTCCTGTTGCCGCCATTATATGTGAAAAACGTACATATTCTAAGTGACTAGGAAGTCTCACAAATGGAATTATTTTTGACCCATAGTATCTGTCCACTCCTAACACTTTTCTATAGTTGTTCCCGTTTATGTCAAGAAAAAGAGGTCCGTTGTAAGCGATAGGTATATATGAATAATCTACAAGTTTCAATTGTTTTGTTCTGTGGAGAAACTTGAAAAAATCGGTTGCAAAATTATCTAAGCTAAATCGATTGGCAGACAACAGGAGATTTCGAAGGCATTCAGGATGTTCAAGTGAAAGCAATGATTCGTTAACTATTTTTACAATAAGGTTGTTCGAAAGATCTAAAGTTTGAACACACATTGATTTGATATACTTCATCATATCGTTTGTCAGAACAATATCCACATCCTGTCCTAATTCTGGATATGTTATTCCTCGGAAAAGTACATTATCAATTTTTCTATTTTGAAACGGATATAGTGCATTCAGCGCACGTGTTAAATGTATGTTGCTTCCCGAAAAATCTAAAGTGTTTAAATTATTAAAATAAAACAGTGCGTTAGTTTCTATAACCACAAAGTGTCTGCAGGTCCTTAAATATAATCTAGAAACATTATTTGGCATATTCATAAACGTTTTATTTGTCAGTAATTCCACTAAACAGAAGTCGAAAATCAAAACTTTCAGTTCCCTCATCTCCCGAAAATGTTCACCAAAGTGAGGCTGATGAACAAGATCGATCGCAAGTTTGTTTAAATGTTTTAATTCATTTACAGGAATCATGTAATTAATCGAATCGTTGTTTTTCTTCATATTCTGACTTATATCCAATTCAGAAAGGTTTATCAATGGTTTGAATACACCATTTGGATAAGCCTTAGACACATGTAAATTGTTCCTTGCTAGAGATAATTCAACCAATAATGATAATCCACGGAAGGCATCAAAATGTAAAAATTCCAAATTGTTGTCATTCATCAATAAAGTCTGCAAACTTTTATATTCTGAAAGTTCGGAAGAATTGATCACTGTTAAATTGTTGTAACTAATATCTAAAAAGTTTATAACACGTGGTAGATCCTGTGGAACTGTGGTTAGTTCTTGGTGTCGACATACAGCTGTCGTTCTATTTGAAACACATGTATGTGCATTGCACATTACAATTTGCACAAGAATGACAATCACAAGCATTTTCCCACCTTATATATGATATGTACGAACTGTATACACCTACTGACAGCGTGTTTGAAAGTGGTTGTTATTATTTTGACTAAGCTGTTTTGTTTTTACGTATCATTATAGCTCCTTAAGTGACATAAGTGCATCTTGATAAAGCCTTTGTCAAGATATAATATTTTTTTTACAAAATGACTTTTTCCTTATAAGTAATAACTACCAACCGTGATATCAAAACACAATGAACAAAGAATGGGCCAATCGAATGAATGAAAATCAAAATGGGCAATGCATTATGATAATATATATGTACATGCAAAGAATTGACAAATTTACATCAAAGTGAATACAATTGACCCTAAACATCGTGGTAAAATAAAATATTATATGATATACAATCGGACATCGACGTACGCATTAGATACTAGAGCTCAGTAGTCAATACAGAAGGGCTTTCATGAATTATCAATGATATGGTCCTATTTATAAATTAACTGTTTACAAAACGTTTGAATTTTTAACATACTAAGGTTTTTCTACCTCAGGAATAGATTTCTTTAGCTGTGTTTGGCAAAACTTTTAGGAATTTTTGTTCTCAATGCTCTTCAACTTGTTATTTTTATTTGCCTTTTGTAATTTTGTTTGGATTCGAGAATCACTAATGTCTCTTTTGTAGACTAGCGTAAATACAAAATTAATTCTCATATCTTTGATGAGTTTATTTACCACGAATGTCTATTTAACAATTAACAAAGCCATAAACATTCCGGAAACACCCAGTACAAATACTACTTAGAAGATGAATTTTTTGAAGTTTTTAATGGCCTAATTCAATATTCCATTGAACAAAAAAATCGGAGGACCATATTTGCATTAGAAAACTAAACTCGGTATTAACAACGGTACATTACCGGCTAATCCGCATATTCTACCAAAGAATTTTCCTTCCGTTATATTGACCAATATTAAGTCGGCAGTGAAAGAGGGACAACAGAAATACTAAAATAATATTACTCGAGAAGTTGCATTAACCATAGGTTGATTTAAAGACAATCTAAGGAATGCCTCGAAAATTTTAAATCTCGGTCCTTCTCTTTAATAAATTCTATTAAAAAAAAAATTCCATCATTACATCGTTTGCATCACCAGACTACATGACAATCGAACAAAGGTCTAAAAGAACCATGTGGTTAAAATTTATAGTTTTGGATTACATTTTATCACATTAAGTTATGAATGAATGAATACAAAAAAAAATTATAGATAGAGAAAACGTTTTAACAAATGGATTATCATTCTATTTGCACCAGTTCCGTTTGTAAATTTTTATTATACAGTTAATAACAAGAACAATTTCATTTTCCAGTTAGAAATATCTAGACATTTAGGAAGGTAGCTCCAGTGTTGTAGTAAATGGTCAATTGATACCAAATTAGTCCTTTATATCGATCAATACTCAGTACATTTTGTTTGGTTCAAAACGCAAAAGTTGACAATTTTCAAGTTCGCTTAAATAAACTTCGTTTGAATTGTTTTACACTGTCATTTCGGGGCCTGTTCATTGTTGAAGGCCGCACGGTTACCTACAGTTGTTAATTTCTGTGTCATTTTGTTCTCTTGTAGAGAGTTGTGTAAATGGCAATCATACCACATATTCTTTTTTATCTTGTTCTTCCAAATGTGTGTAAATTACTTCAGTCTATACAGAGACAGGTATTTCTCTGGGAAAAGTATTGCTTTACCATCTCACAAAATTTGAATCAAGAAAGAAGTGTCTTTATAAAATGTCTATCCGAATATTCTAGAAAAGCCTTGTAAACTATTCTTAGTATAATGTTGTATCGATTAAGCATGGTATTGTCTTTTGTGTAAACAGTTTAAAAATAATAACAAGTATTTCAAATCAAATCTTTTTATATTTACTAAAGAAATTTAAAAGAAAAACCTGTACTTAAGTAGATTACAAGGTATTGAACCGTATGGTTTAAAAATTGACAAAAACGGTTATTCAATCATTGTAAACCAACGCGTGATAGCGTTCATGATATTTACGAAGGAATGATTTCAACTTCACCATTTTGAACTCGTGGTTTAATAGCTTCATTGTGAGCAGCAACCCTCTATCAAGAAAATCATGATAGGAAATACAAGCACGGAAATATCGTTACAATAAGAAAGTATATACCCCGTATACAGGTGCTGCTGGAATGTTGCTACTTGGAAATGGAAAGTTCACAATTGAATAACAATGGTCTGTTGCAAAACACGTCCTCTGAATGTAATATATTATCTTGATAATGTCAGTTTAAAAGAATTTTTTGATTGAATCAGAGTGATCCTGTACAAAGTAGGATTAATCCCTCCTTAAGACAAGATACGTGTATACTTATACTCAACATGCACACCAAATAGATTATAAGAGACACCCTTATTATCTACTTCATTAATATACTAATAAGATCTTATAAACGTGTATTATAGCACATGAAAAAGACAACGTACTTAAATACTATATCATATTGGTATTTAATTATTATAAATTGTTGCTAAATGATTCAAAGTGCAACAAAATTTTACAACTTTTCAACCTGATGTTGAGTATTTCTGTCAAAAAAAGAAATCAACCATTTTAATAGCAGAAAATAAATTAAAATGAATGCTTGAATAGTCTCGTTAATGTCATCGTCAATTGCTTCTAGCATAGTTAGAATAAAACATGCCAAAGCTATGATTTCCTATATATCAATATTCAGAAAAATCTAACATAAATGAACACAATGGAAATTCGCCGTAAGGTATTAATTTGCAATAATCCTAATTCATTATCAAAATATACATGATGGGATATAATTGCCAATTGGACAACTCTCAACCAAAAGACATTGAAGTTAAATTATGTAGGTCTAAGTATGGCTTTCGACAATAAGTAAAACACATACTGCATAGTAAGCTTCAAAAGGCCCTGAAATGACGAACGTACATTTTTTTTAAAGTCAACTAAAGACTTGATATATGTACAAAAAGTAATCTAACATAAAACTAAACTCCGAGGAAAACTTCCAGCGGAAAGTTCTTAAGCTAATTTGAAAATCAAAAGTTCAAACATATTAAACGAACTGTCATATTCCTGATTTATAACAGGATTTCTTATGTATAAATGGCGAATTAAACCCGGTTTCATTTCTAAATAAAACTGTCATTTGTATGACAGTTGAATAAAATTCCATTCTATTGACAACATGTGTGACCAAAACAATCAGACATAATAGGTATATTAAGGGTACAGCAGTCAACATTGTGTTTCAATCTTAATCCTTATAACTACAACGAACACAAAAAGACATATAGGCAATACGAAAGTTTACCATAGTTCAATAACACAATGACGGGATGTAGAATGACCGAGTCACATGAAATTGATTTAACCAAAATTAGACTAAACAGTTAAAGTAATTATTTACAAACACAAATAAAAGAATACTATAAAACGTTATTTAGATTAATAACAAAGTCAGTACCTAGAATCTATACTTCAAGACCATAGTGTATTATTTATGATACGGAATTTATCAAGAAGGTGTTTGTATCTTCCGATGGCCTTTTTTTTTTAAAAGAAGGACATACCCCTGGTTAATCAACTTTCTCTTCAGATACTGGTAACGTTTTATACAGTCCGAGTTGCAATCTCTTGAATATCGAATTAGTTGGGAAATGTATATCCCATATGCAGGTGAAGTTGGTATACTGCTATTTAGATGTTAAAAATAGTTATCAAAGGTATTAGGCTTATAATTTAATACGCCAGATGCGCGTTTCGTCTACAGTGACGTTCAGATCGAAATAGTTATAAATCCAAGCAAGTACAAAGTTGAAGAGCATTGAGGAAAAAGAAATAAAAACAATTGTACCAAATATGGCTAGCGTAATCTATGTATGGAAAAAACAAATCATTAATATTTTGAGAAATTTTAACTTTTGTAAACAGGAAATTTATATAAATGACAACATAATTGATATTTATGTCAACACCGAAGCGCTGCCTACTGGGCTGGTGATACAATTAACAATTTTAATATTGAAATTTTTTTCCTCACTTTATGTACTGAGATGACGTCTTGTGTCAATATGAATAAAAGAAGAGGTCTATTAGGAGTGGTTCACAGTTCGATCCCATAAGAATGCCGCTATTTTTTTTGGGAAAAGTTTACCTCCAAATTCAACACACATATTGTCAATAAGAAACTCCAGCATACAGCGTATTTGTTCCTCTGTGTAGCATGTTTTACCTTTTTGTTCACTATTAATAAAATAATTGGTTGGTATCACAAAGTATTAAAATTAAAAGCGTATGCTGCTTTTCTTATTTTTATTTTTTTCAATTTCCCGTGGATATTGGTCGTATACAAGGTTGAAAGATCTAAATTTTTAATAGAATTAATTACAGAGAAAGATCGAGATTTATAATTATTTAGAGGTTATTTTGGGGTATATTTTAGAATCCACATATGATTTTGACGTTTTCTCAGAGACCTTATTGATGGTTTTGACCAAAATCCGGCATAGTGCCCACGTTTACTGGTTTGGCCCATGTTTTGGCGTCGTATACGAACATTTTACATAAAGATAATAATTCACAAATAAAATACTGTTAGAATCGTAAAGTACAACGGTATCGTCTTATTCCGGGTGTCCATTCTTTTATAAGATAAACATATGTATTACACAAAACATGACCTCCTGCTGGTGGTTCACGATCATTTTATTTTATTCAAAAAGTCAGGTCTCAAGTTTTCAAGTTTCGCATACAAGGCGCAAAAAGCGTAGACACATGGCTTTCAAGCGAATTTCGATTTCGATAAAAATGTCAAAAAGGCCAAATAAAGTACTAAGTTGAAAGTATTTAGGACCTTAAATTCCGGTAAGTTTTGCCAAATACAGTTAATTGTATATGTCCCTATGGTTTGAAATCCTTATACTTTTGAAAACTTCCACTTTTAAAAACAGTTAGACAGGAACCATTGAACTTTCAAAAACAAAAATTTGGTCGCGTCAGAATTTGTTTTTCAAGCAACCCTCGAACATATTTTTCTAGTTTTTCTACACTATCAATCAAATTAATTTTTTTTCAAATTAAATTCCATAAAGAATAACAATAAAGGATTCATAACAAATGTTTTTCATCTACTTGACCAAAATATTTGTTTTCATCAAAAAGGGGATCAGAATAATTTTGAGGAGAAAACATATCCCCGCCCCCTTTTAATTGAAATATCAAATAACACCCCAATGAACCCCTTTGTAAAGCTGGTACAAAAATTACACTTTTTCAACATAGCCAATTACAGCACGTATGAATACTAACAAATACTTTGTTCAATTGGGGAAAAAATAATATCAATTCCGGGGTTAAAATAACAGTTAAATCAATTATATAATTATAAATGTTTAACATGTATTGTGAAGGAATACAAAGATTTTTGAGTATTTTTGTAATGTGTATTATGACTAGATACATGTTTTGTACTTAGAAACACAGGAATAAAGACGTAAATCCGTATAAAAATCAATGCTTCCGCGTTCATTTTACAGTGGGTGCATAGTTGAATGTCTAGGTAATTTTTATACGCCCGTCAAAATTTTGACGGGACGTATTAGGGTATACAAATGTCCGGTGTCCGTCCGTCTGTCCATCCGTCCGTCCATCTGTCCGTCTGTCCGGCGTAAACATGTCGCACCGTAACTTGAGAATGACTTATCCAAATTTCATGAAACTTAAGATAGTTGTTTCTTATGGTGGTCAAATGATCTGTATACTTTTTTATGAAAATAAGATTAAAACTTTTTGAGTTACGGCACTTTGTAACTAAAACAGGGGGGTGTTTTTTTCACATGTCGCACCGTATCTCAAAAACGATTCTTGATTATGGCTTTACACTTTAAATACTTCTTAGTTATATTAATCTCAATGTCTGTATACTTTTTGCTGATGATTCAAAATCTAATTTTTGAGTTATTGAGTATTTTGTTAAAAAGGGGGAGGGTTTTTTTACATGTCGCACCGTATCTCAAAAACAATTTATGATTATTGCTTAAAACTTTACACACTTCTTTGTTATATTAATCTAAAAATCTGTATACTTATTGGTGATGACTTAAAACTTTGTTTTGGAGTTATTGAGTATTTTGTTAAACAGGGGAGGTTTTTTGTTATATTAATCTAAAGATCTGCATACTTTTTGGTTTTGATTCAAAATTTTATTTTAGTGATATTCAGTTTTTGTAAAAAAAAAAAATAGGGTTAGGGGTTTCACATGTACCGCCGTGTCTCAAAAACAATATATGGTTATTGCTTAAAACTTTCTCAGAAACTATTTATGATTATTGCATAAAACTTCCACACAAGACGTCGGGCGTATCATGCGCTCATGGTGCAGCTGTTTATTCTAAATAAATTTCCAAATTAACAGATCAAGGAAGTTTTGTTTATATTATTTTACTTTCCATCTTTCATTTTTTGTAGGAGTTCTTTCGCGATATTTCTATAATTCATAATAGAAGTAGTTTATTTGGATACAGAATAAAAAGCATATTTTTATTAAATAAATTTAATGACATCGTACATTATAAGATCTTATAAACTACAGAACAAAGCTAACCTAGAACTGGATAAACTGAGGAAACCAGTGGAACTATTTTTTTTATATAATACATAACCGTTACTTTCTGTTCGCAGAATATACTGATCAGTATTAAAATAACCAAATCAAAAGTTTTTTCCAGGATATCGCAATTTCGTCCTCCTCATTAGACCAAACTATTAAATTCACTTTGTTCCAGATAGTTGCAAATTCATCTGGTATATCATCAAGAGAGATACCCTGTGTAATGACAATGATTTTCTGAAGTTCTTTTGTCAATTTTTCGAACTTTGCCTTCTCGATTTCAAAACGACTCCACTCGTTCTGAAAAATTGAAGGCGTGACCAGAAATATTATATGCCTGCTTAGATGAATAGATCGCGCTCTTTCGTCTGCAATTGGCTCCCCAACTAAAAAATCTCTATCTTCACAACAGATTTTCAGTCCACAATTTTCCATTGTGTCCGTTAGTTCTTTCACAAATTGCGTCCCATCATCTGAATAAGATACATATACATCATACTCAAAGTTTACATTCATTGCCTTTTCCTGCATATTTCGAAATTTTCTATAAAACCAGAATATTATTCGCCGTCGTAAATTGTAAACAAAAGTCACACATATAATAACAAATATTAACGATGCAAGCAACGAACTTCCAATTTTAAGCCAAAGAGTATCACCACATTCCACAAAATACTCCTGAAATTCATCAATTATATTTCCAGTGTAATTAGTTCTTCCATTAGGTATCGGGGTCCAGCATGTATAATTTCCCTTTTGGTCCAAAATTACCTTATGCCTTGAAATCCACAATAAGAAATCGTTTGTGTCACAAGAACAAATAAATGAATTTTTATTCAGATATACCAGAAACGTGCCATGTTTTTCGTACTGTTTGTCTATCCAATCACGAATGCTTTTTTGTAATGTTGTTAACAAATTGTATGATAAATCTAGCTCAATAAGGCTCTCGAATGATATTAGGATTTCTGGAACACTATTCAACATGTTATGAGATAAATTCAAATGCTTTAGTAAGCGTAACTCTCCCAATCCATCACTTGGTATATTCAAAATAAAATTGTATGAAATGTCCAAGGTTTGTATGTTAGGAAAACATTTAAATATAGTCTTGGTTGTGCGTAGGACCTCATAAAGTTTTGATTCTTTAATAATAAGGGTTGTAAGATGTTTCAAAACAGGAAATTTTCCTACAGTTATCACCAAACTTATGCCCGATATATCCAAATATTGAATATGGTTATTGCCTACTATTGATACTTCTGGAAATATTAATGTATCAATATAGGATATTTCCAAATGTCTCAGACGACTCATAAACAGTACTATTTTTTGGATTCCATTTACACCCATAATATGTGTAGTTCTGAAATATTCTATTTGACTTGGAAACAAGATTACCGGAATAATATCAGCATTTCCGATCTCTTCTCTTTCTTCAATCAGACTTTGGTTATTATCTTTTGTATACACATTTAGATAAACAGGATCAGAAAATCTTAGTGGTATGTAGGAAAAATCAAAAAGCTTTACATTTTTCATTTTCAAAACTAGTATGAAAAAGTTACTTGCAAAGTTTTTTATAGCAAATCTATTTCCAGACATCAGTAAGTTTTCAAGGCATTCTGGATATTTGAAAGTAATCAGTGATTGATTTTCAATGAACACAATGTCATTATTTGATAAATCTAAAGTTTTAATGCAGATTGTAGATATATATTTCATATTAGCTGTAGTGAGAGTAACTGGCCCAAGATCACGTGCAGCTACGAAATAAGTTATTTTTCTAAAAAGTATATTATCCATGCTTTTGTGTTGTAGTGGATATAATATTCTTAAACCCTGGGTTAAATGGATATTACTGTTTGTAAGATTTAATGTTTTCAAATTAAAAAAAGGTCGAAGAACATCAGTTTCCATAAGAAGAAATCTGTTACATGTGGACATGTGTAATTCCAATATATTTTCTGGCATGTCGATGAAACTGTTGTTATGTAAATACCGAACATGACAAAATTCAAATCGTATTTTTCGTAAATATTTCAACTCACGAAAATGTTTACCAAAATTTGGTTCTGCTACAAGGTCTATTGAAAGCTCTTGAATATTTACGAGTTCATTTACAGGAAGCTTGTATGAAATGTTACTTTTTCTATCGTCTTTCATATTTCTACTTATATCCAGCTCCGAAAGATTAGACAGTGGCTTAAAGACTCCTAAAGGATATGATGTAACCAAATGTAAATTATTCATGGCCATTGATAAACGGCGCAACAAATATAATCCGTTGAACGCGTAAGGATCAAGAAATTCTAACACATTTCTATTCATGTTTAAATCTTGTAGATATCTGTACTTGTTGAATTCAAATCCTCTGATAATAGATATATTATTATATGTTAAGTCGAGTTTCCTAATATCTAGTGGAAGATTTGTAGGAACTGATGTTAAGCCTTGATTGACACACAGAGCTTCTTTATATCCATGTTGATTGGGTTTAATAATGCACTTGGTAAATACGACAACAAATAAGTGAAAAAACATAATCCAAAACATTTTCAAGCTTTTCTTAATTTTTTTTTTTATTCTGATCAATGACATTTGATTATAATTTAAACGACTCAGACGATAACATGCACCAGTGCACTTGAATTTACTTCCTGTTTGATATCAGTGCTTTTGTATAATATAAGTTATGAAAACGTAAAAATATTCATACCTTTGTTAGTTTGCAACTTAAAATCTGAGTTAAAATACTGTATACTGTTTGTTTTAAGATTTTCCCTGTCGGTCAAGGTCTTGTCCATCGTTTGTCATAAACAACCAATCATATTTTTGTTCTAAAAATGTTCCTTTTCGATTGCGATTGTCCCTTTGACTTCCACTTTTTTCATATTAGGTCTACTTCCTGATTAGTAATGTTCATATAAACTAGAAAAAAGTAAAATCACAAAATACTGAACTCCGAGGAAAATTCAAAACAGAAAGTCCCTTATCGAATGGCAAATCCAAATGATAAAATACATCGAACGAATGGACAACATCTGTCATATTCCTGACTAGTACAGGCATTTTCAATATAGACAATGGTTGATTGAACCTAGTTTTATATCACTCTAACTTGTCAGTTGCAAATCGTTTGTTCTTTTTATTTATGGTCATGTTGACTGATTTGTAGATCTTACTTTCTTGAACATTATTGCTGTTTACAGTTTATCTCTATCGATAATGATATTCAAGATAGTAATCAAAAACAGAAAAATTTCCTAAACAATTACCAATTCAGGGAAAGCAACTGAACAACCAGTCGTCCGATTCATCCGAAAATTTCAAGGCAGATAGCACTTGACCTAATTAACAATTTAACTCCGTGTTCAATTTGCTCTAAATGCTTAAGGCAGCAATACACAGTTAGAAGTTCAGTTTCGCATTATGGCCCCTGTGAATTTGTTAAATATGAAAGTTTTGGAACAATAAAATTGATTTTTAGATAATTGAAGAATAATATAGCCTTCTTAGTCGGTTTATATAAACATTCAGATTGTTTTTAACAAGTGTTATAGGCCATTTATACCGTTGACAGTCCGTATTAGTATTATGTATTTAGGTACCGTTATGTAGTTGACAAATTCCGTTAAATCTGTTCTCTCATTTTGCATTTAAAATGATCTTCTGAAAAACTGCATGTTTTATATGTAACGTATGTAAATAAAAAAAAGTTCATTAGAATAAAATTTAATTGATTTGATGACAATATTTTCTCAATTTCTATCTTAAATGTACACGGATTTTGAAAGCCACTTTCATTTAACAAGTAAGTACATATTTTGTTTCGGGACCAGATGAAGCCCGTCTCCGAGAGCATGAATTTCGCGTAAATTCCCCACTTCCATTTTCAATTTTATCTTATCAGAAAAATATGTCTGACGATATAAATGATTTCAGATGTGAACAATAAAAGTTCAAATGAGTGGGGTTGACGAAAGATAGAAAATGTAAATTCTGTTCTAATAATGACTTTGACGATTACAACAAAAAGTATGTTTATTGCCCATTGAAAGTGAAGCTGTACTTTATTTAATTGACTTTCCTATGCACAGTTTTGATCAGCATACTAGTAAGACATAGTAAATCAGAGACTATACAAAGGGAAGTAAATAATACTTATTTCTCATACAGTTTATAGTGTTGTCATTTTGTAAACAGAATATAATGTAATCGCACATATAATGACTTTATTTTGTAATTACTGACTACCTTTGTGTCGGTTTCTGTGTAATAATAACGTTATCAATAGACTAAAATAATTTTGTTTTTATATGATAATCATTTTTTTTACTTGGCGTAGCAATGTGTAAAATGTGTTCTGGATTTCCCTTCCAAAATTGTTTATTTTAAAAGTGAATAAAAAATTTGATATGCAATTTTTCTCTTTTTTCTGTCTTAAATGGCTATTTGAAATATAATTGATCGTCCAGTGTCCAGTTTGAAGACCGTTTTAGTTAGTGTGCACGCGTGGGTGGATGTAAAAATAACTGTAATTATAATTTAGTTTCAAGAAAACTCATTTTTCAAATATATTTTAATCTTAATAGATAAAAAATATTTATACAGCACTGTCTGGTTTATCTGGTTTAATCAATGTACATGTATACATAAACAAAACAGCAGTCATAAGGTAAACAAATAATAACCTAGCTAAACCAAACTGCGTTGGATTCAATAACAAAGACCGGTCACAATAAGTAATACTGTTAACTTGGTACGGAGAAAATGACATAAACATATATTTTAAGCTCATTATTGGTTAATAACGAATAAAAATCTGTAACTGAACGTTTTGTTATAATTTCAACAACATGTTATTTTGTATTGTTTTTTGTTTTTTTTTATCTTCCATTTTCGTTTGTAAGGCAACAGAAAGTTTGAGCTTCGAACATCTACATAATTATAGACTTTATACCAAAAAATCCCCATTTAATTATTTTTTTTAACAATTAATACATGGAAACAATATAAAATCGTTTTTAAAACACTGCAAATCATTCATTTAAATTGCTATATTGGTATTGTTATTAAGTGCATTGAAATGAATGTAATATAACAAACATCGAATTCCATGAAAAATTTGATTATATGCTATTGGAGTGCGATTTTAAATTTGAGAAAAGAAATCAAATTACACAAATACTGAACTTCGAGTGAAATTCTAAACCAAATGTCCCAAAAAAAATGACAACTTCAAAAGCTTAAACGCACGAAACGAAGGGATAACGACTGTCATATTCGCGAATTATGGTATATTACTTGTCTTTAGCTCGTCTGTCATTATGGTCTTTTTAATAGGTGGTCATGCACAGCCGATCGTGCATTCGTTTTTAAACTTTTAGATTCATGTCGCAGGGTAGTAAATTTGCCTATATAGATGATTTGACGCGTCTTTCGTAACGGAATGGTGATTAATCTTTGCTTACCTGAGTATTGTTTGTTGAACTAGCGTTTGATTTTTGTTATCGAATGGTGGTGTTTTGTCTCTGGGTCTTCCTTTTTCATATCAAGTCCATTTTCTGGTTGGTAATGCTAGAATATGGTTTGTTTCTTTACTAATAGATTGCATTTTTTAAAATACAGACAATGAAATTTCCCATAGGAACTGCCGGTTAAAACTGTGCCACTTTTACTATGCAGTTTTATTAAAAAGAAATTGTATCCTAAAATGGTCATGAAAGTTGATAAGCACTCCTATATTTTCAAAGTTCAAAACATAGGGCTGTGCGGAATATTTTCAACATGTATATGCCCTGAACTAGTAAGAGTGCGCCCCGAACATTTTAGAGTTTAACCTTATACTAATTATGTACTATCCCTTCCTTCACTGTGTGCCTACTTTTCACTGCGAGGAATATGATCGAAGACATCGTTTTAACCACGTGTTGTAGCAGGACAACGCTCGTTATCACGTAGCACACATTTCAATGCACGTTTTGGTGTAAACTTACATTCGTGTGTTGTCATGGCCAGCAATGTCTCTAGATTTTTCGCGAATAGAAAAAGTTTGGGCCAAACTTCGAGTAAGAGTTAAAATGAACCAGAAACGCTCGAGCAGCTCCGAACAGCACTGTTCATGGAATGAAACAACATCCCTCAAGACTTTATTCAACGTCTAAATAATTCGATGTGACGGAGGTGCCAGGCCGTAAAAAATGCAAGAGGTGTTCAAACACGGTATTGACATTTTAACTTAAGTTTTGCACTCGTCCTTTTAAAAGTGTCTGCAAAACTATAATATTGATTCAAGTAAAGAAATCTTGTTATTGTTCTCTTCAAAATTATGTTAGCTAACGATTCCATCAACTTATTGTTATATTTTTTGTTATAAATGATATTACAAAAATGTAACGTTTCTGTTTTTACCTAGCATATACATTGCATATGTAGGAGTCTGAGATTCGATAGTGACGCTGATGTGCGATAGTGACGCTGAAGTGCAATGGTCAAACTAAAGTGGGATGGTCTATGACGAAAAGCAGTGGTCCGTTGGCTTATTTGCGATTGTCTATTTGTCGCATGATAACAATTTGAAATCTATAGACGAGCTTTTACTGGTATTGTGCATCAATATTTATAAATTAGTTGCTTAAATGTCATTTAACTGTTCTTTGTATCTGTCATATTTTCTTCAAAAGTAAACAAAATCAGTTTACCCTATGTTCAATTAATTTTAGACGTAGTGGCTTTGTTTCTTGATGTACAAGGAAATAAAATACAAAACTTTTACAAGCGACTTTGGAAATCTTTCAGCCTAAATTTGGCTGAAATTTATTCAAAAAACCAGATATCAACACTACGTAAACATCAGTTTTACGGTAAACATCTTTCATCAAGAATTGTATAATGGTTCACCAATACAGTTTGTCTGTGTCTCAACTCAATAGCGACTTGTTTTCGAGAACATAAATCTTTAGATAGCATATTTTAAGTCGACTAATCTATGACAGAATTGATTGTGGCCTATTGTGACATTTTGATTGCACGTGTACTCGCCTTGCAAGGGATGCGTGCATTGCAGATGATGCTTAGGTGGCAGAAACCAGTTATTCTACAATAAATCTTTATAATTTCACGGATTTATGATTCTTTAAAATTCATTTAAGCTAATTATATACAGATAAAATGTATGGTTTCAGGTAACTAAGATGTGTGCATGCTTATGCAAATATATAGAAAACCGTGGGTGTCCGTCCAGCATAGAGATTGTAAAGCATATAAATGCATTACAAATAAGGCAACAATGATGCTCTGATACCAATTGTATCCTCACCGGCAGAATCCTGCTAAAAGCCGACAAGAATGTTAGGCAAAATCCAAGATATGATTGATATTCATTGAATTAACGCCTTTTCGTTATCACAAACTAGTCAAAACATTTACTAAATTCTATCATCGGTATAAGGAAATAATTCGTAAATATAACTCAACATGCAGGCATCTTATACGTTCAGGTATTTCACATCCATTTTTTTTGGTAATATTCTTTACAAAGCACAAAAATGTCAGTATTCACCTCAAATGCTTTCAAAACCTTTAAACAAGGGTTAGACCTTATTAAGAATGGATATAGTTACGATACTGTTGTCAGGTCACTACAGATTGCAGATTTTGGTTTTAATATTGATTCGCGTATAGGGTCTTCGCATCGGAACAAAAACATTTATTTGGAAAAAAAACCAGTTGTTGGCATTACACGGGTTATGTTCTTCTCATATATTTTATGAAAGTATGATACTAAACCCCTAACGGGAGGGATTGTGCCTGATATTTATATGATAAAGACATAATATTTCAATCAGTTTAATTGAAGTCTGGAGCTGGTATGTCAGTTAACTGCTAGTAGTCTGTTGTTATTTATGTATTTATGTATTTTTGTCATTTTATTCATTTTCTTTTGTAACATCTTCTGAACAGAATTTAAATGTGCGTATTGTTATGCGTTTTGTTTTCTACATTGGCTAGAGGTATAGGGGGGGCTGAGTTCTAAAAAAAAACATGTTTAACCCCGCCGCAATTTTGCGCCTGTCCCCAGTCAGGAGCCTTTGGCCTTTGTTAGTCTTGTATGATTTTTAATTTTAGTTTCTTGTGTATAATTCGAAGTTTAGTATGACGTCCATTATTACTGTACTAGTAAACATATTTTTAAAGGGGTAGCTGAAGGACTCCTAAGGGTGCGGGAGTTTTTCGCTACATTGAAGACCCATTGGTGGCCTTCGGCTGTTGTCTGCTCTATGATCGGGTTGTTGTCGCTTTGACACATTCCCCATTTCCTTTCTCAATTTCATTGTCTGAACCTTTCCTTGCCATCATCATGCCTTACATTGCCAAAAGCGATTTTTTTACGGTATGGAACCATTCTACGGTTGACAAAGGGAGGTAATTTGTTTAAAAGGTGTGGAATAACAGAATCAAATCGGTTGAAGGACTCCTAAGGGTGCGGGAGTTTTTCGCTACATTGAAGACCCATTGGTGGCCTTCGGCTGTTGTCTGCTCTATGATCGGGTTGTTGTCGCTTTGACACATTCCCCTTTTCCTTTCTCAATTTTATTGTCTGAACCTTTCCTTACCATCATCATGCTTTACATTGCCAAAAGCGATTTTTTTACGGTATGGAACCAGTCTACGGTTGACAAAGGGAGGTAATTTGTTTAAAAAGTGTGGAATAACAGAATCAAATCGGTAATTGGCAAATGGACTATTGTCATGGTACTGTTCAAATTTTAATTTTTCTCAAGAAAATAAGGCCCGCCTTCCCTTTGTCCATTTGTTATTTCTAATTGATTTTTAATAACAATTCTTTCACATACATGTACTCGGATTTAAGCGTTACTGCTGAAGGTAAACCAGAAAAACGCTTTTTTTTTGGTGATTAAGATAAAAACACAATTTGGACTGCTGTACCCCAATTTTTTATAATTTTTTTTACATTTTTACTTTTTATGTCTGTTTGTGGTATTCACGCATCGTTGTCAATATAATGGAATTTGATGCGATTATCATACAAGTGAGAGGTTAAGCTAGCTATAAAACAAGGTTCAATCCACTGTTTTCTAAATAAGAAAATGCATGTACCAAGTCAGGAAGATGGCAGTTCTTATCAAATCGTTTCATGTGTTTCCGATTTTGATTTTCATTTGATTAGGGATTTTCCGTTTTGAATTTTCCTCCGAGATCAGTATTTTTGTGATATTACTTTTTAACCCGAGAGTATTACCAGCTCAGCTCGGCATTTACATGATTTATAACCAATCTTTCTTAAATTATACGTTTAATTAAAAAGAAACTAAGGTTACAATTTCCTCGGGCAAAGTTGACTTTACATTGATTTCGATAAAATTTCCGTCATTTCGGCTATTATATGTAGCTCTTCAATTGTTTTGGTTCTGATTCTTACGTTTTTTAAATATTTAACATTAGCTAAATTTTGTACATAACAAACAATTATTTCATGTTACTAGCGAAAGTGTTAACGTATACGGAATAAAGGTTAAGTTCTAAAATAACCAAAGCAGAAGTTTTTTCCATGCTACAGCAATTTCTTCCTCCTCGTCGGGCCAAACTATTAGATTTACTTTGTTCCAGATTGTTGCAAATTCAACTGGTATATCATCAAGAGAGATACCCTGTGTAATGACAATGATTTTCTGGAGTTCTTTTGCCAATTTTTCGAACTTTGCTCTCTCGATTTCAAAACGACTCCACTCGTTTTGGACAATTGAAGGCGTGACAAGAAATATTATATGTCTGCTTACATGAATAGATCGCGCTCTTTCGTCTGCCGCTGACTCCCCGACTAAAAAATCTCTATCTTCACAACAGATTTTCAATCCACAATTTTCTATCGTGTCTGTAAGTTCTTTCACAAATTGCGTTCCATCATCTGAATAAGAAACGTATACATCATACTCAAAGTTTACATTTACTGACTCTTCTTGCATTCTGCGAAGTGTTCGGTAAAACCAAAATATTATTCGCCGTCTTAAATTGTAACATAAAGTGGCACAGATTATAATGAATATTATAGATGCTAGTAGAGAACTTCCTACTTTTAGCCAAATTGTATCATCACATTCCACAAAATATTCCTGATAACTGTTCACTATATTCCCAGTATAGTTAGTTCTTCCGTTGTCTGCCGGTACCAAACATGTATAGTTTCCCTTTTGATCCAATATGGCCTTATTATTGGAAAGCCATAATATAAAATCCTTAGTGTCACACGAACAAATGAATGAATTTTTATTCAGATATAATCGAAACTGTCCATGTTTTTCGTACTGTTTATCTATCCAATTACGAATACTTCTTTTTAAAGTTGTTAACAAATTGTACGATACATCTAGCTCAATAATGCTTTCAAATGATATCAGGACATCTGGAACACTTTCAAACATGTTATGAGATAAATTCAAATGTTTTAGTAAACGTAACTCTCCTAAACCATCACTTGGTATATTCCAAATAAAATTGTATGAAATGTCCAAGGTTTGTATGTTAGGAAACCATTTAAATATTGTCTTGTTTGTTCGCAGGACGTCATATAGTTTTGATTCTTTCATAATTAGGGTTCTAAGGTGTTTCAAAACCGGGAATTTTCCTACAGTTATCACCGAACTTATACCCGATATATCAAGATATTGAATATGGTTATTTCCAACTATTGATATTTCCGGAAATATGTATGTATCCATATAGGATAATTCGAAATGCCTCAAACGGCTTTGAAACATTATTATTTTTTTAATTCCGTTTACACCCATTATGTGTGTAATTCTGAAATATTCTACTTTAGATGGAGGTATGATCACTGGTATGATATTAACGCTACCGCCCTCTTCTCTCTCTTCAATCAGACTTTGGTTATTACCCTTTGTATACACATTCAGATACACTGGATTATTGAATTCTATTGGCATATATGAATAATCGAAAAGCTTTAAGTTTCTCATTTTTCCAAAGAATATAAAAAAGTTTATTGCAAAGTTGTTCAAAGCAAATCTATTTCCAGATAGCAGTATGTTCTCAAAACATTCTGGAAATTTGAAAGATAGCAGGGATTGATTTTTAATGGAAACAATGTCATTATTTGATAAATCCAAGGTTTTTACGCAAATTGTAGATATATATTTCATGTCAGCTGTAGTAAGAGTCACAGCTCCAAGATCGAGTTCTGCAACGTAATTAGTTATACCTCTGAACAGTATATTATCCATGTTTTTGTTTTGTAGAGGATATAATATTTTTAAGCCCCGAGTCAAATGTATATTACTGTTTGTAAGATTCAAAGTTTTTAAATTCGAAAATGGGCCAAGGACATTGGTTTCCATAACAACAAACCTGTAACATGCTGACATGTGTAATTCCGTTACATTTTCAGGCATATCACTGAAGCTATGATTATGCAAATACCGCACATGACAAAATTCGAATCGTAGTTTTTGTAAATATTTCATATCACGAAAATGGTTACCAAAATGAGGTTGGGCTACAAGGTCTATGGAAAGCTCTTGAATATTTACAAGTTCATTCACCGGAATCCTGTACGAGCTGTTACCTTTACTGTCATGTTTCATATTTCTACTGATATCCAACTCCAAAAGATTAGACAGTGACTTAAACACTCCTAAAGGATATGATGTATCCAATTGTAAGTTATTCCTTGACATTGATAAACGGCGCAACAATCGTAATCCGCTGAACGCCGAAGAATCTAAACATTCTAACACATTTCTGTTTATGATCAATTCTTGTAAATATATGTACATGCTGAATTCGCCTTCTGTTATATTAGAAATTCTATTATAACTTAAATCAAGTTTCTTTATATCGTGTGGAAGATCTGTAGGAACCGATGTTAAGCCTTGATTCATACATAGGGCTTCTTTATACCCATGCTGTTTCTGTTTGATGGTGCATTTTGAAACAACGCAGACAAAAAGGTGAACAAACATAATCCAGACCATTTCCATAATTACCTGAGCTATGAATGACACTAGATATGCGTTTAAATCGTATTTTAACAAATTATTTCTGTGCACAATAATGTGGTTGAAATTTAATCCGATTTAGATGACTGAATGAACAAATAAACTGGAATTTACTTCCTAGCTGTATAAAAAGAAGGTGTGGTATATTTGTCCATGACACAACTCTCCATTACTACTGATATTCTAGTATAACATTTAAATACCTAAACATTTAGTGTGATATAAGAGATTTTTAAAATGATACCATCCATATTGTGTCTCTTTGTGTTTTCAAGAAGTTACAACGGATATTTGAGATGTGTATCGTTTGTATCTCTGTATGCGTTATACATTTAATAATAATTAGAAAATTAAAATAATGTGTATCTATTTTACCAGGTTAATCCTGTTTCATCCAAGTAGTTCTACTTAGAATGTTTTATGGTTTTTGTTTAAGTGGAAATTGCCTTAACCTCAAATTGTTTACCCTTACCCTATGAATTCAGTTAAATTCACATTAAAATTATTGCTGATTTAGTTATTGTTTTGAATTATTTCAAAATTAAAGTTTATTTTTTGAATTCATATTTTTTTTACTAGATATGATGTTGAATGAAAAAAAGGAACTAGTTATTGATCAATTGCGCTTTCGTGTTTGAGTTTTGTTGTTCCTTGTTTGATATTCTTTGTACATGTTTGCGCTTATCTGGTTTTATCTATGTGTATTGTTGTTTGAAGGTGTGGCTGATTTAAGTCATTCTTTATACTCTTGCATTTTAACAAAAAATAATAAATACGAATTATTTACATTTGACTTTATTAGTCAGCACGTGACATGAATCATCATTGATATGATTATAATTATAAATTACTTGTTTATAAATTTGTCATTTCTTTAAAATACTGAGGATGTTTTACCCCAGGAAAATATAACTATCCACTTGTATTTTTTGTCTATCTGATGAGTTAAGCCTTTTTCAACTGATTTTTATAGTTCGTTCTTATGGTGTACTGTTATCCCTCTGTCCCAGGTTAGGGGTAGGGTTGGGATCCCTCTAACATGTTTAACCCCGCCGCATTATTATTACAAGTGCCTGTCCCAAGTCAGGAACCTGTAATTCGGTGGTTGTCGTTTGTTTATGTGTTACATATTTGTTTTTCGGTCATTTTTTTTTTACATAAATAAGGCCGTTAGTTTTCTCGTTTGAATTGTTTTACATTGTCTTATCGGGGTCTTTTATAGCTGACTATGCGGTATGGGCTTTGCTCATTGTTGAAGGCCGTACGGTGACCTATAGATGTTAATGTTTGTGTCATTTTGGTCTTTTGTGGATAGTTGTCTCATTGGCAATCATACCACATCTTTTTTTTTCATATATTAGGCTATATTTGACAAATCTTACGGAATATCGGTTCCTCAGTGGTTAATAATTTCGAACTTTATTTGGACTTTTTAACGTGTTTTTTGCTTTGAACGTCAGGAGAGTGCCACCTGTTGGGCAGGATTTGCTTATCCTTTTTGGGGTAACTGAAATCAAGAATTATCCATCCTCATATTAAACTTGTTTTCTTTGTCGCCGATGATAGAAAACATATATTTCAATTTTGTTTGGTATGGTGGTCCGGATGTACCATTTCACCATTTCACGTTTTCGTGTTTTTTCCTTTCACTTTACAAACGCGAAATCGGGAAACCGGGAAATCGGGAAAGCGAAATTGAGAAATCTGGAAATCGAGAAATTGGGAAATCGAGAAATAGAGAAATTGAGAAATCGGGAAAGCAAGAAATAATAGAAAACATATATTTCAATTTTGTTTGGTATGGTGGCCCGGATGTACCATTTCACCTTTTCGCGTTTTCGTGTTTTCTCCTTTCACTTTACAAACGCGAAATCGGGAAACCGAGAAATCGAGAAAGCGAAATCGAGAAATCTGGAAATCGAGAAATTGGGAAATCGAGAAATAGGGAAATCGAGAAATAGGGAAATTGAGACATCGGGAAAGCAAGAAAGCAAAAACACAAACGCCAAAACGTGTAAACGTGAGATCAATTTCTCGATTTCGCGTTATTGCTTTCTTGCTTTCTCGATTTTCCGATCATTGCCAAGAATCTGTCCGGTTTAAGGGAGATAACTCAATTTGATAACAATTAATTGTATCGACAAGGACGATAACCCATCCTCGCTCCACATGGGGTTACTTGATAATTTGACATGTGCGATAAGACGCACAATTGAGGGGTCGAACACCCGCTGTTTTGTAAAGATAATTTCAGTTAAAACCAATACCAGATGTTATCTATAAGATAATTTCGAATCATGTTTTCTGTATTTTGTTGCAGTTTGTTAAATTGATTGAAGGCCGGAGGGATCTTCGATCTATGTTGAAACCCGGGACTTCTAAAGAAGATTATAAGGCCTAGTTGAAACGTCTCGCGATGTTTGATCTCAATTGGTAAATGTAAGATGCATATAAATAAAAATAGATATTATTTTTTAAAATGAATTGAGCATCAAACTGACTGAAATGTAATTGAAATTTTAGTACAACTATTTCACATGTAATTGGCTGAAAGTCTGTTGTCTTACGATTCTTTTTTTATTCATATAATCTGATGTCCAGTAGTTGTCGTTTGTTTATGTGATTCACAAGTGTTTCTAATTTTTTTTTATAAACATTAAACCGTTGGTTTTACACTACTATTTTTTTTGTTGCCCTTTATAGCTTGCTTGTTCGGTGTGAGACTAAGCTCCGTGTTGAACACCGTACCTTGACCTATAATGGTTTACTTAAACAAATTGTGACTTGGATGGAGAGTTGTCTCATTGGCACTCATACCACATCTTCCTTTATCTATAACTGGTACCTCAAGAATTCGAAATGTCTTTCATTTTATTTCATTTCAAACATTCATTGACAGTTCATAATTATTAAATTTAAGAGTATACTTTGAGTGCGGATAACAACACAATTCCTCGAGTAAAATAAAGTGTTGTTGGTTAATGTCTGTCATAATTTTTTTCGTAAATTCTTTTGTTATGAATGAGGCCGTTAGTCTTCTCAATTGAATAATTTTATTTTTGTTGGGGCCTTTTATAGCCGATTATATGGTATGTGTTTTCTCATTGTTAAAGGCCGTACGGTTGCCTATAATTGAATACGTCCACTTCATTTGAACTTTGGAGGATAGTTGTCTTATTGGCAATCATACCACATCTCTTTGTTTTTAAAAAAAAAAAAATTTTAGATGTGTACTGGTGGATAATTTATCTTTAAATCTTTATAGCTTGCTGTTCGGTGTGAAACTAAGCTCCGTGTTGAAATAAAATGACAAAGCAATTTTATAAACAGCAGTTTATTTTCAATTTATACAAGAATACTGTTGTATTTAGAGATATATGTTAGTTTCGATTATTTAAGTCATCAACAAGTTTCTTTATTTTATATCATCATGGTAAAATGTGTCTTGAAAGGTGTTAACTTTCTAATGTATTGTGGGCACACATTATTCGTATATTTAGTTTTAGGAAATTAAAAACAGAAACTTAGTTTTGATGAAAGATCTATTATCTGATTTTAACTTGCCGTATCAAGTTGTCGAACTCAGTGGTGTATTCTATATACTGTTTTATGCACTGTTAAATCGCGACGAAATAGAATTGTTTTCCTTTAAGATTGTGTATTGAAATCGTGATAAAAATAGCATTAAAAAGGTTATACAAGTATTGTTACGAAAAAGAGCCAAAAGGACCAATTAAAATGCAACTATAGTCAGTGGGGGAGTTGTCTCATAGACAATATGCAATAATACAGCTACTGCTGAACTTCTTTTTTTTTTATTACCAAATATGAATAGAAGCCATTTAATCTCATTAATAAAAAAAAAAGTGATTGTGTATTGATAAAACACTCAGCTGAACGTGCATCTTTTTAATACAATGCGTTTTAAATTACGGTTGCATCCTCATACTTTATTTAATATCGGTTATAAGCACGTGAAAACAGACACAAACAAAAACTTTGATTATAATTAAATTCAATCATAAAAACGTGAATTTAATATTATTTAGTGTTTTGTAATTCCTTCAGCCCTAACGTCGTTTACACTATATCACATGAATTATTATGTCTCAGCGTGACTGTATAAATAAGATTGTGTAACAGGCTGCTATCTGTTTACACAAACAATGTATCCTGTTGTCAAATAGAAATTGATAGAATAAAAACTTAAAATCGCCTACTTTTAAATCAAATTTGGTGCAAGTAGACAATAACCAATTTAAAAAAAACTACACCACATTAAACTATAACTTTACATCTTTCTCTTGGTCTCAACAGGTAAGGTATGTCATCAGTAAAAGTATTTTATTTATTTTTTCAAAACTGACCACTTTTCCTAAAAAGGACATTTTCTGCAAGAATAACGGCAAATGTAAGCCATTTGACATCCCTTTATGAAAAATCTAAATTTGTTGCATTGAGTTTAAACATTATTTTAAAATAATTTATATCATTAAAAAGAAGACATATTTAAGATTATGGTGATCTCAACAGTGAAGAAAAGAACTGAGAAGAAAATCGAATATCGCCTGTTAAAGATTATTTTCCATACAACTTCTATATAACGATTGTATCATGTAGGGTATCTGCATTCACGCATGCGCAATGTCGACCGCACTGATTCTTGACAATGTTCCCAATTTCTCGATTTCTCGATTTCCCGATTTCCCGATTTCCCGATTTCTCAATTTCTCGATTCCCCGATTTCTCAATTTCTTTTGATTTCGCTTTCTCGGTTGCGCAGGCATATACACAAAACGTTGGTTTTAAATGTTTAGAGCTCTGTCGACCGAGATATTAATGATATCTAGGTGTATGTTAAGAGTACACATTAAATGAAGTATATTGTAGATGGTTTTTGAATACACGTTGCATGGTCGGTTTGTTGTATCTTTGACATATTACCCATTTTCATTCTCAATTTTATTCTATTTATTTGTTGACTTTTTTCATTCACATAATAATCTTTTTCTATGTATCTTCCATACAACTTGAAAATGTGTCATTTTTTTTTACAGCCTGTAGCTCAGGAACAAGCTCGGTGGTCTATCATATTCTGTCATATTTTTGAACGTATCACACTGTGAGTTACATCTTTTGAAAGTTTTATTTTTTTTTCCAATTTTCGCTACCATACTTCCTTTAAAGTATAATGTAAAATTTCAATATTAATAATATCGGAATATGGTCCGTGTAACACGGACCGAATATCTTTTATTCCATCAACAATTTAACATACGTTTTATAATATAGGATAATGCTCTATGTGAACCGACTAAAAGACCTTTCTGTAAAAATGTCAAGCTCTAAATGCTCCAAAGTCGTCCAATTTTTTTTTAAGCAAATGCAATGTACATAAAAAAAATATTGAATTATTTGAAATTTCGGATAATCAAGTACTTTTGGTCGTATACTAGTAACTAACATGCCCTTGAAAAATTTCTTTGGTGAATATATAATTTGGGGAAATGCTTCAAAAATTTGAAAATCAAAATCGTTAAGTGTTCAAGGGATTCTGGTCGGAATGCCAAGAGAACAAGTGGGAGATTTTAATCTTTTATGTGTTTCCCTCATGTGAACAATCTTCTCTATAAAACACCTGTAATTGAATTTTAAACGAATTTTGGTAATTTTATATTGTAATTTAAGGTAGATCATAGGTAAAAGTTTCCCTGAGATAGAATTTTGTTAAACTTTTTCAAAATGAAGATTTGACTATGCTGTTTTCAAAAATACAATAAAAAAGTTCTATTTTTCAAGCTATGAATCGTTGAAAATTGCATAAATTTGCTTAGAATGATCATGAAAAAAACACATGTTTGTGCATATGAAGAAATTTGATCAAATCTATGTGATAGAATTTTGAAATAAATTGTAAGAAGATAGGTTTCATACTATGTTTTAAGAAAATAAAAAGACAAAATGGTGTCACCGAACTTGTTTTCTTGCTACAAGTAAAAATTAAAAAAAATCCCTATCGGTCCAGTATATTTTTTCCACTAAAAGAGTTATCTCCCTTTAAATAGCTTAGTTGAAAAAATGATTCTAAAACACAAATTTTTGGTATTTGTTTTAATATTTTGGAAAATGCAATGAATAAGCAAGTTTTCTTCATATAAATAAATTTCTAACCAATAAAATTTCACATTTCAGATTTGTGCAACTTTGGTAATTAGACTGAGTGCGATAGTACAATCCAAGAAGGCGGTATACCATAAATATTCCTTAAAATACTACAGAACCGTTATAGTTTAGTTTATTAAACTAAACTTAAAGACTGAATCTGTTCATGGTTGACACTGTTCAATTGTACACATGCACAATGGAAAATAACCTGCAAAATAGGCTACGTACAGGTCGACATATTGTTGATTGAACGTTAGCATTTGTACATTTGCATTTCTTTTTCTTTTTTCATGCATGCATTCTCCTACTTAAATGAATGTCGTTAAGAAATTTGATATATCAGCTATGCAAATTACGATAAATTACTCCAAATTGTGCCAAAAGCTTCATTCCTCGTCTATTTTTTCTATCAGTGCATCAAGCATTTTTCAAGAAAGTAACCTATATATACAAATAAGATATGTTTAATTAAACTAGAAAAGAACATCTAATAATTGCTTTTGGCTTTTAGCTGGGAACAGTATATCTATGTCAATATATATGATCCTGCTTTCAGTGACTGCGAGTACTCTCAAAACGTATTTTCGTGTTAATTTGGCCTGTCTATACAATTTCTAATGCATTTTTGTTATTAAATATTTACTCAATAAGTATTATCTCGTCTCACTATTTTAATACCTACCACTTTTGAGTATGACGATAAATTTTAACTTCTGTTCTCGGAATATGAACAACAAATTATTTCCATACTCCATGTATACCTTATAACAAAATTATTTACCTTTTAATGTTATTTTATTGGCTGATTTTTTTCCTATGTCTCTGTTGTCTTTCTGATAGTGTTTTACATCTCATTGATCAAATTTATTCGTAAAGTGTACGTTCACTTGTTTTTGTTAATATTGTCACGGAAATACCTGTTTTGTTATTGTACACAATAGTTCCGGGGAGTGAAAAGGGTTAAAGCATGTCAATCTGTTCATTTGTTACATTTATTTCCTCCTAAATAAGGAGCACCCTTTGTTAAGTACTGAAACACCCCTTTTATTGATAATAGACTTGTTAAGTCATGTGATAAGTAAACCTTCTTGACAACCCTTAAATTGGGACTTGGACTCGTCCATTTAGGTAGTATATAAGACCGCACAGAAATCAGTTCAGTGTCGATGTATATGCCATTCTGAGCGGTTACAATTAATTCTCATATAGTGTGAATAGTGAGTATAATTTGTGCTTTGGATTAAAGTAGTGAATTCCAAGTGAAGTGTGGATTATTAATAATAGTTCTAATATTCGGAATTCTAATAATATATTCAAGGAATAAATAAGTGATAGCTATTTGACTATCTATTTGACAAGCTATTTGACTATCTATATGACAAGCTATTTGACAAGCCATTTGACTAGCCATTTGACAAGCTGTTTGACTGTGGAAATATATCGTGTTCGATTTGATACTTTATTTAGTATAGTTGGGTTAGTTGATTTGATTAGTGTCTAGTGTAAATAATTCATTTTGCCATATTGGAATATTCTGTTATTGTTATATTAAAGTGATTGTAGGATAACTTTCATTTTGCTACCTAGTGATCAATTTGACAAATAGTGCAAATTGATACTGCCATTGACTTGTTTTGTTTCATTGCGCTGTGCAGATTGACAGTGCCATTTGACTTATATTTCTTTCATTGTGTTGTACAAAGATAGATTTGAAAAGTATGTTTGTTAACTGAATTCTACCTAGCTGTGGTATAAATCGACCATTTTATAGTGCGTTTGCAAGTGTTTCTTGTGTCATAGTTCTATACATAGGTGTTTTAGTTATCATTGTTTAATATTGGAGTGACTTGCAAATAACGATTCTGATTGATATTTCAGGATATACTTAGGAAACTGTGATTTGTCTATTTAAGTACTAGACCATTTGATTGCTCGGGTTTACACGTTACAATATGTCTTTTGAATGAGTTAAACCATTGCAATTGAGATTAGATAGTGTCTCTTTCTATATCATGATGTAACACTATCGTTTCAGGTTAGGATGAAGGTTGTTGTCTTTTAAAACGTATAAACCCGTTGCATGTGTTTGCACCTGTCCTTAGTCAGGAACCTGATGTTCCATGGTTGTTGTTTGTTCATATGGTTCATAGATGTTTCTCGTATTTTTTTTATTATAGATAAGAATGTTGGTTTCTTGTTTGGATGGTTTTACGCTAATCATTTTGGAACCCTTCAAGCTTATCTTCCTGTTTAATATTAGCCAATGCTCTGTGTTGAAGGCCGTACTTTGACCTATCATAACTTCACCACATTAAAAAATAATATTGTCGAGTGTCTGGAAGGGGTTTTCAGATTAGATAAATAATGTATAGAGGAAAATAATGAAACATATAAAGAAACGAGAATAATGGGCTGCAAAAGTCAAATGATAATAGAATATTAGTGGAAAATAGGATAATTGAATATATGCAATTAGATTGCAGACATGAACGGTGTACGGAATAAAAAAAAAGCGTTTATACGGAAAAACTGAGGAGTAAAATGATCTAAAATTGTTTAAAAAAACACTGTAGAATATTTATTTTTAAAGGTAAAGATTGTTTCAATATGTTCTTACCATTTAGAGAATGCTGAAATTAATAAATCCATACCATTATTAATTATCTTCAACAAACATTTTCACGGATACTCTACATCACTGACAACAAAGACTTTCAGTAGAGAATAATAGACAATTTTTATTCAACAGACCAGAGACATGTAAATGTATTTATATGTCTCTGAACAGACACTGAAATGGAACTGATGAGTTTACAGTAGTTACAAAAATTGAAAAGGATATAGCAAATCATGAGAAAATGTCCTACTTTATGAATTTGTGAACGATATAAATTAAATTGTTACAAGAAGTCCATTGTCCTTAGACTCCTTACTAGTAATCGACTTCTGATTTGATTTAAAATCAAAAGATACGTTGTTGTGTATAATTTACCAAATAACGTAGTGGTATTAGTGGTATTCTTTATTTTGTGACGTCACTATTTTGCAAATGGTTTCCTGTCGAATACATCAAAAGAACACTTGTCTTTCGTTTGTTTATCTTAAATTGTGATATTTTAATTGTATTTGTAAGTATTCAAATGAAAATTTTGTCTTATAACAAACAAACAACCACACCAATTAATATTCATTCACCTCCTTGATATATTTTGCCCGAAAACCGCTCCGCGTTGAAGGGTCATTTGCATACAACTATTTTCATCCAAATAGTCGATTGGAAGACTCTTCTTAATCAAACATCGCATAATGAAAAGTAAATAAACCAGGATTGTGGAGTTTTAAGTTCTGAAGATAATTGCAAAAATTAATAATAATAAATGACAGTCTCGAAGATTAAATGAAATGGCCGCCATTTTTTAAAACGAATTTTGACCAAAATAAGTTTGCCGACTTCAATATTCTACACTTTTTGCAAACCATTCACACAATCAGTCTATTTGATGAAGGGTTTTCGGTCTTGCAAAAAAAAGTATTTGGTTGAGATCTATATGAATACAGAGAAATAAACATTTTTATGAAGGCGTTATGGGTTTTTGGTCAGATCTCCAGATTGGCATTAGGGACTGTCTCAAAATACTTTTTGTTCAGTTAGACAAACATATATACATGATATATATATTTTTTGCTTTCATTTGGGTAGAAAAAAAACTTAATACGAGGCAGTCATTACCAGTGAGTGGAAACGAAGTCTGTATGAATTTTTTTTTGGTAACTTTCATATTCGTTAAAAAAAAAAAGAAACAGAAATACCATAACATTTCCGATTTTGGTTCTGTTGTTAGGGACTTCACTTGTGACGTTATTTAAATTATGATGTCATGATCTATGTAAACAAAGAAAAGCAATGCATCAGGTAACGTTAATTCATATCAAAGACAAAGAATTATGAAAAATGAAATATTGGTATTGCGTTCCTTGAGTTCCTATATTTTACTAGACTACTCAAAAACTCACGAAAACGAGACTGGAAGAAGGAAGTAGATTTCTGCGTTCCCGGCAAATGCAGGAATTAAAAAAAGCGACAAATTTTTGTTCCCGATTTTTGAGATCATGAGTACAATGACAATTTTCCTGATTTTTTTAAAATTATTTTTTATTGATTTTTCTACTGTAATAGGTGACTTCGTACCGATATTAATGCTAAGTAAATTGTAATACACTTATCACTAATATTTTACGTGCACAATTTATTTCTTGGGTCAAATAATTTTACAACTTGAGAACTTGAGAAACTAATTTTGAAGTTTTTTTTTAATCTCATACATGTCATTAGTTGAAAAAATATTTCTTTTAATGGAATTTAAATATTTTTGGAACTTATCTGATATCTTGCCTGAATTGATAATTTTTTAAGCAGCGTATTATTCGCCCACTTAGGCACTAATGCCATTTGAAATTCTATGTTTGGAGTGACTCAGAACCCTATTCAAGCTCTATTTAGTCTATTATTGCTAACTTCTTCGCTTGAAATCATATATGCATGGTTCATATTTTGTGACAAAATGGATAGATGTTATCATCTATATCTACCTTTAAAGGTAAGGTATTTTCAAAATTAACAGTTTCTAATTTCTAAAAGTCTATTTCAATTTTAGTAACTGTCTTTTTAATGTGCCAAAGTTATGCCTCTTTATATATTACAAATAGAAAAATTGCTGATTTTTTTTTCATTTACATTCTCTTACTTACGTTCTGTCACAACCATGACAACAAAGTAATATGAAACTTGTTACCTCAACACTCGGATCAAGTACAAATTTGGTTAGCATCACCTGAAAGATTTACAATTCTTTAGTTATAGCCCTTTATTACTAAATTGTATTTAAGTTGGGGCATCATCCGTGTTCCATGGACACAGGGACACATTCCCCTTTTATTATCCAATTATATCATTATATTAAGAAGATTTACAAAGTATTTTAACCTAACATGTGAAGGTACATTTAACCTACATTGCATGTGGGGGCATGACATCATTATCCAACCAGTAATATAGATATTATTAATATTATCTGAATTAAGGAATAACAGTACTGTAGTTGAAGAGTTGCCACCGTCAATTGTAGATTTGACAGTCGCAAATGCAGTTTTACTGGCGACGCGTAGCGGAGACAGTAAAAAGGAGATTTGCGACCGTCAAATCAAAATTGACGGTGGCAACTCTTCAACAACAGTATTTTGTTACATCCAAATTGCATTAGAGTTAACAGTATTGACTCAAGATTTAATGGTAGAAGAGCACATGCAATTCCTGAAATATTACAAAATATTTATTTGACACATTGTGTACATGTATGAACATTGCATGTATCTATATGATAAAGATCTGACATGTATATCAGTTGTCATTGCTACATCATAAACACATGTGTCTGACAAAACAGGGTCTGGTATCATGGAAGATGAGGTTCCAGCCGAAGAGACTGTTGGACTGGACTTGGACAATAAAGATCGGACCATCACTATTACTGGTTTAAGTCTGGAGGATGCTGCAAAGATAATTCTACAAGAACAAGAAACATCAGGACATTATCAGATTCTAACTCAGGATATACCTGATGTTCCTGTATCTGAAGGACAGGCCTGTGTAACTGTTGTACAGGAAGTAACTGATGATGACATGGGAGGTAACTCAATCAGTAGACTACTGTTTTGAAAATACATACATGTACATTGTACAAGTAATTGACATTCAAAACTCCAAAATTTAATTTTTAACTAAATTTGTTTATATTTGTTTTCTTTTCAATATTTATAACCATGGTTTTAGTGTTTTTTTTACAGATGATCAATGAACTCACATGTTCCAACGAATTGCATAGTGGGTCTTATTGGGGTCTAAGCGTGACGCGGGATTGCAGATTTTTTGTAAGTGTGACACGTGAAAGTCAAACTATTGTGGCGTGAAAACGGGAAATGAGGTCTTGCGGGACCAGGGAATTGACAAAAAAATGAGAATTGCTTACATACATGTATATAGTGTAAGCGGGATACGGGAATCTGACAAAACAGTTAGCAGGATCCGGGATCAGAACCCCCCAATGAGACCCCCATGCATATTTTCTATAGATTTTTATGCAGAGATAAGCAAAACCACAAAATCAAATATCCACAAAAATGCTATCTGTGTCCACAAAAATAAATTCTGTATGTATATATATATGTCAAACTGATTTCCATATTTTTGAACTTGTCAATTAATAAGTTTTTTACTTAACCAGTGAATTTGCATGTTTTGAATACCAGTACTTTGATTCAAATTTGTTCCTATTCAAAAAAATATATCAAAAGATCAATCATCTAGTACCAACCAAAAAACTGAAATTTAATGTTTTAAAATTTAAATACATTGTTGGTACAAGTACATCTGAGATCAAACAGTTAAAATCACTACATAATTCGGTGATTTCAATCAATGACATTACAGATACATATATATCTATTTTGATAATCCTAATATTTCTATTTCAGTTTTTGATGGTAATTTAGAGCAAACAGGAGAAACAATGTATATCACACCAGATATGATAAACTCTGGTGCTATTCAAATGAGTGATGGCTCCTTATACCTGACACAAGACATTGAAGAACAAGGAGAAGTGAGGGGTGAATACAATACTATCTATATCACACCAGGGGAGCTAGAATCTGCCCAAAGACAGACCTGTCAATCAGCACCAATTGAGGAGGAGTCTAATATTATGGAGGCTGAAAATTCTGAAGTTAAAGTTGAGGATAATTGTGATCTGGTGTCAGAAGCCAATGAGGAAAAGTCTGATTTAGAGACTTTTAAAACTTTACATGTCAATGTGATTAACATGGGAGAGGATGTACCTACAGATGAACAGACCTCACAGGATTCAATAATAAACCAAAATGTTGATTCAATTGTAGAGAATTCATCAGATATCACAACTGGTAAGGTGATAAATCATTTGAAAATACATGTAAAACTCATATTTCACTTTTCTAGTTAAAACCAGTTACAAAATGCATCTTGCCTGTGAAAAAAGTTGTGGAAAATGCGACATAGATGTAGGTGTTGCTTTTCTAGAGGTCCTGTCCTTAATAGTAATTTTACAGTTCACAGTGACTTTGAATTAATAAGCCATGCATGTTGCTGTTAATCAGATTGTCTTTTTCTATATTTTCATTTTGTTGGAGTTTTTTACTTTATAAGTTGATGTAGCAGTATATATAGTCAGAGCAATATTTAGGAAGCTGAGATTATATATCGACTTGACATAAAAGTGATATATGTTATTGCAGGGATTTTTATGACTTTGTTCCAGTGTGTACTTTATATGTAATTTACTTTTTTTAGGTAAAGAAAATATGAATGAAGAGACAGAAAACCAAGTTGTAACACAGAAGTATGTAGTAGAAACTGTCAAACAAGAACCCTTAGTAACGGAGGATGTCAAGACGATTGATCTGTCTAAACCAATAGCTGTCACCGATACTACAGAGATTATCATTAAAGGGAAGAAATGTGTCTTAATGCCAAATCCTGATACAGGACAACTTTGTGCCTATCCAGTTGTTCCTCCACAATGTAAGTGTGTTGTGTAATCCTCCACAATGTAAGTGTGTTGTGTAATCCTGATATATGACAACTTTATACCTATCCAGTTGTTCCTCCACAATGTAAGTGTGTTGTGTAATCCTGATACAGGACAACTTTGTGCTTATCCAGTTGTTCCTCCACAATGTAAGTGTGTTGTGTAATCCTGATACAGGACAACTTTGTGCCTATCCAGTTGTTCCTCCACAATGTAAGTGTGTTGTGTAATCCTGATACAGTACAACTTTGTGTCTATCCAGTCGTTCCTCCACAATGTATGTGTGTTGTGTAATCCTGATACAGGACAACTTTGTGTCTATCCAGTTGTTCCTCCACAATGTAAGTGTGTTGTGTAATCCTGATACAGGACAACTTTGTGTCTATCCAGTTGTTCCTCCACAATGTAAATGTGTTGTGTAATCCTTATACAGGACAACTTTGTGCCTATCCAGTTGTTCCTCCACAATGTAAGTGTGTTGTGTAATCCTGATACAGGACAACTTTGTGCCTATCTAGTTGTTCCTCCACAATGTAAGTGTGTTGTGTAATCCTGATACAGGACAACTTTGTGCCTATCCAGTTGTTCCTCCACAATGTAAGTGTGTTGTGTAATCCTGATACAGGACAACTTTGTGCCTATCCAGTTGTTCCTCCACAATGTAAGTGTGTTGTGTAATCCTAATACAGGACAACTTTGTGCCTATCCAGTTGTTCCTCCACAATGTAAGTGTGTTGTGTAATCCTGATACAGGACAACTTTGTGCCTATCCAGTTGTTCCTCCACAATGTAAGTGTGTTGTGTAATCCTGATACAGGACAACTTTGTGCCTATCCAGTTGTTCCTCCACAATGTAAGTGTGTTGTGTAATCCTGATACAGGACAACTTTGTGCCTATCCAGTTGTTCCTCCACAATGTAAGTGTGTTGTGTAATCCTGATACAGGACAACTTTGTGCCTATCCAGTTGTTCCTCCACAATGTAAGTGTGTTGTGTAATCCTGATACAGGACAACTTTGTGCCTATCCAGTTGTTCCTCCACAATGTAAGTGTGTTGTGTAATCCTGATACAGGACAACTTTGTGCTTATCCAGTTGTTCCTCCACAATGTAAGTGTGTTGTGTAATCCTGATACAGGACAACTTTGTGCCTATCCAGTTGTTCCTCCACAATGTAAGTGTGTTGTGTAATCCTGATACAGTACAACTTTGTGTCTATCCAGTCGTTCCTCCACAATGTATGTGTGTTGTGTAATCCTGATACAGGACAACTTTGTGTCTATCCAGTTGTTCCTCCACAATGTAAGTGTGTTGTGTAATCCTGATACAGGACAACTTTGTGTCTATCCAGTTGTTCCTCCACAATGTAAATGTGTTGTGTAATCCTTATACAGGACAACTTTGTGCCTATCCAGTTGTTCCTCCACAATGTAAGTGTGTTGTGTAATCCTGATACAGGACAACTTTGTGCCTATCTAGTTGTTCCTCCACAATGTAAGTGTGTTGTGTAATCCTGATACAGGACAACTTTGTGCCTATCCAGTTGTTCCTCCACAATGTAAGTGTGTTGTGTAATCCTGATACAGGACAACTTTGTGCCTATCCAGTTGTTCCTCCACAATGTAAGTGTGTTGTGTAATCCTGATACAGGACAACTTTGTGCCTATCCAGTTGTTCCTCCACAATGTAAGTGTGTTGTGTAATCCTGATACAGGACAACTTTGTGCCTATCCAGTTGTTCCTCCACAATGTAAGTGTGTTGTGTAATCCTGATACAGGACAACTTTGTGCCTATCCAGTTGTTCCTCCACAATGTAAGTGTGTTGTGTAATCCTGATACAGGACAACTTTGTGCCTATCCAGTTGTTCCTCCACAATGTAAGTGTGTTGTGTAATCCTGATACAGGACAACTTTGTGCCTATCCAGTTGTTCCTCCACAATGTAAGTGTGTTGTGTAATCCTGATACAGGACAACTTTGTGCCTATCTAGTTGTTCCTCCACAATGTAAGTGTGTTGTGTAATCCTGATACAGGACAACTTTGTGCCTATCTAGTTGTTCCTCCACAATGTAAGTGTGTTGTGTAATCCTGATACAGGACAACTTTGTGTCTATCCAGTTGTTCCTCCACAATGTAAGTGTGTCCTATAATCCTGATACAGGATAACTTTGTGCCTATCCAGTTGTTTCTCCACAATGTAAGTGTGTTGTGTAATCCTGATACAGGATAACTTTGTGTCTATCCAGTTGTTTCTCCACAATGTTGTGTAATCCTGATACAGGACAACTTTGTGTCTACCCAGTTGTTCCTCCACAATGTAAGTGTGTTGTGTAATCCTGATACAGGACAACTTTGTGCCTATCCAGTTGTTCCTCCACAATGTAAGTGTGTTTTGTTATCCTGATACAGGACAACTTTCTGCTTATCCAGTTGTTCCTCCACAATGTAAGTGTGTTGTGTAATCCTGATACAGGACAACTTTGTGCCTATCCAGTTGTTCCTCCACAATGTAAGTGTGTTGTGTAATCCTGATACAGGACAACTTTGTGTCTATCCAGTTGTTCCTCCACAATGTAAGTGTGTTGTGTATTCCTGATACAGGACAACTTTGTTCCTATCCAGTTGTTCCTCCACAATGTAAGTGTGTTGTGTAATCCTGATACAGGACAACTTTGTGTCTATCCAGTTGTTCCTCCACAATGTAAGTGTGTTGTGTAATCCTGATACAGGACAACTTTGTGCCTATCCAGTTGTTCCTCCGCAATGTAAGTGTGTTGTGTAATTCTGATACAGGACAACTTTGTGCCTATCCAGTTGTTCCTCCGCAATGTAAGTGTGTTTTGTAATCCTGATACAGGACAATTTTGTGCTTATCCAGTTGTTCCTCCACAATGTAAGTGTGTTGTGTAATCCTGATACAGGATAACGTTGTGCCTATCCAGTTGTTCCTCCACAATGTAAGTGTGTTTTGTAATCCTGATACAGGACAACTTTGTGCCTATCCAGTTGTTCCTCCACAATGTAAGTGTGTTGTGTAATCTTGATACAGGACAACTTTGTGCTTATCCAGTTGTTCCTCCACAATGTAAGTGTGTTGTGTAATCCTGATACAGGACAACGTTGTGCCTATCCAGTTGTTCCTGCACAATGTAAGTGTGTTTTTTAATCCTGATACAGGACAACTTTGTGCTTATCCAGTTGTTCCTCCACAATGTAAGTGTGTTTTGTAAAATCCTGATACAGGACAACTTTGTGCCTATCCAGTTGTTCATCCACAATGTAAGTGTGTTGTGTAATCCTGATACAGGACAACTTTGTGTCTATCCAGTTAATCCTCCACAATGTAAGTGTGTTGTGTAATCCTGATACAGGATAACTTTGTGCTTATCCAGTTGTTCCTCCACAATGTAAGTGTGTTGTGTAATCCTGATACAGGACAACTTTGTGTCTATCCAGTTGTTCCTCCACAATGTAAGTGTGTTGTGTAATCCTGATACAGGACAACTTTGTGCTTATCCAGTTGTTCCTCCACAATGTAAGTGTGTTGTGTAATCCTGATACAGGACAACGTTGTGCCTATCCAGTTGTTCCTCCACAATGTAAGTGTGTTTTTTAATCCTGATACAGGACAACTTTGTGCTTATCCAGTTGTTCCTCCACAATGTAAGTGTGTTTTGTAAAATCCTGATACAGGACAACTTTGTGCCTATCTAGTTGTTCCTCCACAATGTAAGTGTGTTGTGTAATCCTGATACAGGACAACTTTGTGCCTATCCAGTTGTTCCTCCACAATGTAAGTGTGTTGTGTAATCCTGATACAGGACAACTTTGTGCCTATCCAGTTGTTCCTCCACAATGTAAGTGTGTTGTGTAATCCTGATACAGGACAACTTTGTGCCTATCCAGTTGTTCCTCCACAATGTAAGTGTGTTGTGTAATCCTGATACAGGACAACTTTGTGCCTATCCAGTTGTTCCTCCACAATGTAAGTGTGCTGTGTAATCCTGATACAGGACAACTTTGTGCCTATCCAGTTGTTCCTCCACAATGTAAGTGTGTTGTGTAATCCTGATACAGGACAACTTTGTGCCTATCCAGTTGTTCCTCCACAATGTAAGTGTGTTGTGTAATCCTGATACAGGACAACTTTCTGCCTATCCAGTTGTTCCTCCACAATGTAAGTGTGTTTTGTTATCCTGATACAGGACAACTTTCTGCTTATCCAGTTGTTCCTCCACAATGTAAGTGTGTTGTGTAATCCTGATACAGGACAACTTTGTGCCTATCCAGTTGTTCCTCCACAATGTAAGTGTGTTGTGTAATCCTGATACAGGACAACTTTGTGCTTATCCAGTTGTTCCTCCACAATGTAAGTGTGTTGTGTATTCCTGATACAGGACAACTTTGTGCCTATCCAGTTGTTCCTCCACAATGTAAGTGTGTTGTGTAATCCTGATACAGGACAACTTTGTGTCTATCCAGTTGTTCCTCCACAATGTAAGTGTGTTGTGTAATCCTGATACAGGACAACTTTGTGCCTATCCAGTTGTTCCTCCGCAATGTAAGTGTGTTGTGTAATTCTGATACAGGACAACTTTGTGCCTATCCAGTTGTTCCTCCGCAATGTAAGTGTGTTTTGTAATCCTGATACAGGACAATTTTGTGCTTATCCAGTTGTTCCTCCACAATGTAAGTGTGTTGTGTAATCCTGATACAGGACAACGTTGTGCCTATCCAGTTGTTCCTCCACAATGTAAGTGTGTTTTGTAATCCTGATATAGGACAACTTTGTGCCTATCCAGTTGTTCCTCCACAATGTAAGTGTGTTGTGTAATCTTGATACAGGACAACTTTGTGCTTATCCAGTTGTTCCTCCACAATGTAAGTGTGTTGTGTAATCCTGATACAGGACAACGTTGTGCCTATCCAGTTGTTCCTGCACAATGTAAGTGTGTTTTTTAATCCTGATACAGGACAACTTTGTGCTTATCCAGTTGTTCCTCCACAATGTAAGTGTGTTTTGTAAAATCCTGATACAGGACAACTTTGTGCCTATCCAGTTGTTCCTCCACAATGTAAGTGTGTTGTGTAATCCTGATACAGGACAACTTTGTGTCTATCCAGTTAATCCTCCACAATGTAAGTGTGTTGTGTAATCCTGATACAGGATAACTTTGTGCTTATCCAGTTGTTCCTCCACAATGTAAGTGTGTTGTGTAATCCTGATACAGGACAACGTTGTGCCTATCCAGTTGTTCCTCCACAATGTAAGTGTGTTTTTTAATCCTGATACAGGACAACTTTGTGCTTATCCAGTTGTTTCTCCACAATGTAAGTGTGTTTTGTAAAATCCTGATACAGGACAACTTTGTGCCTATCCAGTTGTTCCTCCACAATGTAAGTGTGTTGTGTAATCCTGATACAGGACAACTTTGTGTCTATCCAGTTGTTCCTCCACAATATAAGTGTGTTGTGTAATCCTGATACAGGACAACTTTGTGCCTACCCAGTTGTTCCTCCACAATGTATGTGTGTTGTGTAATCCTGATACAGGACAACTTTGTGCCTATCCAGTTGTTCCTCCACAATGTAAGTGTGTTGTGTAATCCTGATACAGGACAACTTTGTGTCTATCCAGTTGTTCCTCCACAATGTAAGTGTGTTGTGTAATCCTGATACAGGACAACTTTGTGTCTATCCAGTTGTTCCTCCACAATGTAAGTGTGTTGTGTAATCCTGATACAGGATAACTTTTTGCTTATCCAGTTGTTCCTCTACAATGTAAGTGTGTTGTGTAATCCTGATACAGGACAACTTTGTGTCTATCCAGTTGTTCCTCCACAATGTAAGTGTGTTGTGTAATCCTGATACAGGACAACTTTGTGTCTATCCAGTTGTTCCTCCACAATGTAAGTGTGTTGTGTAATCCTGATACAGGACAACTTTGTGTCTATCCAGTTGTTCCTCCACAATGTAAGTGTGTTGTGTAATCCTGATACAGGATAACTTTGTGCTTATCCAGTTGTTCCTCCACAATGTAAGTGTGTTGTGTAATCCTGATACAGGACAACTTTGTGTCTATCCAGTTGTTCCTCCACAATGTAAGTGTGTTGTGTAATCCTGATACAGGACAACTTTGTGTCTATCCAGTTGTTCCTCCACAATGTAAGTGTGTTGTGTAATCCTGATACAGGATAACTTTGTGCTTATCCAGTTGTTCCTCCACAATGTAAGTGTGTTGTGTAATCCTGATACAGGACAACTTTGTGTCTATCCAGTTGTTCCTCCACAATGTAAGTGTGTTGTGTAATTCTGATACAGGACAACTTTGTGCCTATCCAGTTGTTCCTCCACAATGTAAGTGTGTTGTGTAATCCTGATACAGGACAACTTTGTGCCTATCCAGTTGTTCCTCCACAATGTAAGTGTGTTGTGTAATCCTGATACAGGACAACTTTGTGTCTATCCAGTTGTTCCTCCACAATGTAAGTGTGTTGTGTAATCCTGATACAGGACAACTTTGTGTCTAATTATCCAGTCGTTCCTCCACAATGTAAGTGTGTTGTGTAATCCTGATACAGGACAACTTTGTGTCTATCCAGTCGTTCCTCCACAATGTAAGTGTGTTGTGTAATTCTGATACAGGACAACTTTGTGTCTATCCAGTTGTTCCTCCACAATGTAAGTGTGTTGTGTAATCCTGATACAGGACAACTTTGTGCTTATCAAGTTGTTCCTCCACAAGGTAATTGTGTTGCCTGATACAGAACAAACTATCCTTACATCTTTAAAGAAAAAAAACATGTATAAAATAATAAAAGATGAACCCATCTAGTTCACTTTTGAAGGATAAATACTTGTTGAGAAATTTTATGTATAGAAAATTGATTGTCACACCAGTCAAAAATGATTGTCTAGTGGTCAGAAGGTACCAGTAAATAATAATTGTCCATTGGCCGAATGTCCAGTGAACTGTAGCAAAGGTTTGGAAACACCTTTTCAACTAAACATTAATTGTTTACCGAAATTGAGGGAAAAAAAGATATAAATGATTTGATAGTATCACCTACTTCTGTTTTATGAATAACATATGTTTGTATTCATTCTATTGTTTAAAAATTTTAGCTAAAAAGAAGCGAGGTCGCCCAAAGAAACCAACTGACCAAGATTACCAACCACCAGCTGGTCAGAACGAGGAAGTAGTTAAAGGAAAACCGGTCAAACGAGTGGTTAATAAAATAGACCAAGCTAATGCTGTAGAGGGGTTACTGGAATTATCTAACACAGGTTTCTCATTTTATTTGTACATTTATACTGTGTTTATTATTCATGTGTCTTTGCCTTGACGTACAATGCATTATTGCTGAATAGTGAAATCATAGCATAAGATACATTTCATAGTAAAAATGTACTGTAAATATAGCATTAAAAAATAACTGTAAATTCAGAAATTATTGCGATTTTGTCATTTTAGACTTAAATACGATTTTATTTTTTTACCATTTTGAGAAAAAACTTGTTTAATTCATAGAAAATATTTAAGGAATGACTGTAATATTTTTTCTGTCTATGAAGAAATAACATAAAAAAATTTGGTGCACACTGATAAAGTGCGTAGCGGGTTATTTAACAGTGTGCACCAAATTTTTTATGTTATTTCGAATAGACAGAAAAAAATTTACAGTCATTCCTTAAATATTTCCTATGAATTAAACAAGTTTTTAACAAAATAACGTCAGCCAATCAGAAGACGCGTTTCATCCAAAATTAAATTATTTCAAAATGCGAGTTTAAATTATTGCGTTTTCAACTCTTGTATTTTTCACAATGATAAAAACCTTGCAATAATTCTGAATTTACAATATACAAATGCCAGAATTTCCAGATATATATATATATACAGCCTATTATCATTTGCTTAAATTTGAAAGGTAATTCAATCAAAGTAGTTCAATGAAAAGTATGCATTGGACTGTGACAGCTTAATAATGCAGTTTTATTATTGCTAAAGTGTTTGTCTACTTGCAGAATTTATTTTATTTTGTTTTGCATGAGTAGTCCCAAGGGAATATAATCTTATATTTGATTCGTCAGGAAGGAATCACTGAGATGTATTAGTCATCTTGTAAAAACATTATGATTTAAAAGACTGAATATCTGTCTGTCATAAAATATCTTTAAATTTTCATGGCTTCACTATTTTTTTTTGATCTGACGACATTTTTACTTGCCTTGGCTCTACATGAAAGTCTTGTTGTTAATAGTAAAGACTGGGATAAAACTTCTATTTAAAATGCAATGCATACATAATTGAAGTGAACAAAATAAATTAATTCTTTTACTTTACCTTAATTGCATGAAAGGCTAGTGACCCCTACTTAGATATTTTACCCTCTTGCTATTACTTTATTGCAGTAAACAGTTTGTTTGTGTATTTCAATTGGATACTGTGGATTCATTTATTTTAGTGGGTATCAATTTTCGTGGATAGAGAAAAAAAAGACGTTTCGTGGTATACGTAACTTCGTGGATCGCTGATTACATCAACAAAAAAATTAGATACGTTATTTCGTGGATTTCTTTTTGATTTAAGACATCATATTACCTCCTTTTGATCAATAATAAAACAAACAAAAAAAACGAATTCATTGAAAAAGTTTTGAATTGTCAAAATCCTCGCTACAATAATGAACAGAGACAACTAATTATTTGTTTTTTTACAATTTATAAAGTCTCGTCTGAATTCTTTAAAGCATTCAAACTTTATGATTGAAAGCTCATTACCATAATCAAGACATAATAAACAGTGATATAAGGATAAGGTGTGAAAATAAATGTTCCTGTCATAAACAATATTACCTACGAGCAATATCCCTGTACTTAATCCTATTGATTTTTAATCACTGATAAACCAAACTATGACACAGTAATTAACAACTTGCAATTTTTTGCCATGAACAGTTTAAATCAATTTTAAAAAGTTAATTTTTACTGATATTTGATATATTTATTATAGATTTAATCAAAATACTTGTATATTCTTTCAATAAAAAACATGTGTTATGTTACAATGTTTACCGCTAGTCAACGCTATACTAAAACTGCATAACATAACCGGGAATAAACATCCGACTCCATACACATTTTGGGATTATTCTTCGTTGAATTCTTAAATTCATGGTTTGCTGTGACCCACGAAACCCACGAAAATTGGTATACCACAAATAAAAATGAATCCACACTAATTTGAAAACATATTTTTTAAAAGTTTTTACCTATTTTTTTAAGGACCTGATGGAATAAGAAGGAGTGGAAGGGCGAGGAAGAAAAAGACATTAGAAGGTATAACAATAAACATAACAGTTAAGTTTGCAAGCTCACACCAAACAGTGACAGGATAGTCAACATTATTACTTAGTGGTAGAAGTCACTAAATGAAAGAAAACAGACATTTTATATTATGTATCATCAATCATTAAAACTGTGGTCATGCTTTAGTTTGTAGTGGTCATGCTTTAGATTAAAAATAGTTGTATGATGTATGTCAATTAGACCTGCTTTGATACTTTAACATTGTTTAACTGCCCTTGAATTTTGACTAGATAACATTTTTATACGACTGCAAATTTTGAAAAAATTTTCGTCGTATATTGCTATCACGTTGGCATCGTCGTCGTCGTCGTCGTCGTCGTCGTCCGAATACTTTTAGTTTTCGCACTCTAACTTTAGTAAAAGTGAATAGAAATCTATGAAATTTTAACACAAGGTTTATGACCAGAAAAGGAAGGCTGGTATTGATTTTGGGAGTTTTGGTCCCAATATTTTAGGAATTAGGGGCCAAAAAGGGCCCAAATAAGCATTTTCTTGGTTTTCGCACTATAACTTTAGTTTAAGTTAATAGAAATCTATGAAATTTTGACACAAGGTTTATGACCACAAAAGAAAGGATGGGATTGATTTTGGGAGTTTTGGTTTCAACAGTTTAGGAATTAGGGGCAAAAAAAGGGCCCAAATAAGCATTATTCTTGGTTTTCGCACAATAACTTTAGTTAAAGTAAATAGAAATCAATGAAATTTAAACACAATGTTTATGACCACAAAAGGAAGGTTGGTATTGATTTTGGGAGTTTCAGTCCCAACAGTTTAGGAATTAGGGGCCAAAAAGGGACCCAAATAAGCATTTTTCTTGGTTTTCGCACCATAGCGTTAGTATAAGTAAATAGAAATCTATGAAATTTAAACACAAGGTTTATGACTATAAAAGGAAGGTTGGTATTGATTTTGGGAGTTTTGGTCCCAACAGTTAAGGAAAAAGGGGCCCAAAGGGTCCAAAATTAAACTTTGTTTGATTTCATCAAAATTGAATAATTGGGGTTCTTTAATATGCCGAATCTAACTGTGTATGTAGATTCTTAATTTTTGGTCCTGTTTTCAAATTGGTCTACATTAAGGTCCAAAGGGTCCAAAATTAAACTTAGTTTGATTTTAACAAAAATTGAAACCTTGGGGTTTTTTGATATGCTGAATCTAAAAATGTACTTAGATTTTTGATTATTGGCCCAGTTTTCAAGTTGGCCCAAATCGAGGTCCAAAATTAAACATTGTTTGATTTCATCAAAAATTGAATAATTGGGGTTCTGTGATATGCCAAATCTAACTGTGTATGTAGATTCTTAATTTTTGGTCCAGTTTTAAAATTGGTCTAAATTAAAGTGCAAAGGGTCCAAAATTAAACTAAGTTTGATTTTAACAAAAATCAAATTCTTGGGCCTCTTTGATATGCTGAATCTAAACATGTACTTAGATTTTTGATTATGGGCCCAGTTTTCAAGTTGGTCCAAATCAGGATCTAAAATTATTATATAAAGTATTGTGCAATAGCAAGTCTTTTCAATTGCACAGTATTGTGCAATGGCAAGAAATATCTTATTTCACAATATTGTGAAATAGCAAATTTTTTTTTAATTAAGAGTTATCTTTCTTTGTCCAGTAAAGTAAGCAAGAAATATCTGCAAGAATTTTTTTTTATTGGAGTTATCTTTCTTTGTCCAGAATCAACTTAAATCTTCGTTATATACAATATACAATGTATATTCACTTTTTACTACCAACTGATAAATTTAAATAATCTTTACCATTCAGTGATAACAAGCAGTTTTTTTACATCTTAATATTTTATGATGTATTTAAATGAGTAGTAATTGTTGCAAACTCCATTAGAATATCTTAATTGAAATTAGTTTTGGAATAAGGGAAAGGGGGATGTGATTAAAAAATTGGGTTCAATTTTTCTCATTTGAAATTTCATAAATAAAAAGAAAATTTCTTCAAACATTTTTTTGAGAGGATTAATATTCAACAGCATAGTGAATTGCTCTAAGAGAAAACAAAAATTTTAAGTTCATTTGAATACATTCATTCTGTGTCAGAAACCTATGCTGTGTCTACTATTTAATCACAATCCAAATTTAGAGCGGACTCCAGCTTGAATGTTGTGTCCATACTTGCCCCAACTGTTCAGGGTTCAACCTCTGCGGTCGTATAAAGCTACGCCCTGCGGAGCATCTGGTTGTTTTCTATTGAGAATCCATATATATCGTCAGTTATCGAAATTCCCTTGGGGACTTACTGTGCACCACTTATTGTGGATCTGTTTTTGTATTTTAATGAGTTACAATTTATGACTTAAATATTCAAAGACCCATCGAAAGACATCTGATTCAAAATTTTATAAACTTTAAAAAATATTTAGATAATATTATTGGCTCTCAATAATGACGACTTCAGTATGTACACTAAAGAGATTTATCCTCCTGAACTGAAGTTAAATAAAGCTAATACTATCAAGGAACACTGCCCTTTCCTGGACCTTGATATCTTTATCTTTAACAGGAAGCTTAATACCACATCATTTTAACTTTTCCAAGTTGTTGAGATTTGAAAACTTTATCATATTGAATATTTCTGCATATGGCGTAAAAATTTTTCTATAGACTTAAGGTGTGTTTTTTTTTCAATTATTCTCATTATATGGATATAAGAAGATGTAACATGGAAAAATGTTTTAAAGATTAAAAAATAGTGATTTTGTGAGAGTATGTTCTTTTAAGAATACTAGATATAAAAGCTGAGATGAGATATCAATATATTTATGTATTTACAGATTATGAATTAGAAGATAGTGATGAAGATAATCAGGACCAAAATCAGTCAAGTGTGACAGATGAGAAAGATTATGTACCCCCATCTTACACCTTTGCATCTCCAAATACAGGTATTATATGTTTACACTTAAGTTTGACCAGAATCAGTCAAGTGTGACAGACAAGAAAGATTATGTACCCCCATCTTACACCTTCGCATCTCCAAATACAGGTATATGTTTACACTTATAGTCCAGCATCAGGTAACATCTTATGCCTTTGCATCTCCAAATACAGGCATACTATGTTTACACTTAAGTTTGACCAAAATCAGTCAAGTGTGATAGATAAGAAAGATTATGTACCACCATCTTACCAAAGAAATGTACATTAATTCTGATGTTCAATATATTGGAAAGTTTCCAATGAAGGCCAAAATAAATTATATGTCTGCTTAAGGTTACATCATCAAAATAAATAGGGTAGGTAGGTCGGTATTTCCATTTTTTTTTACCATTTAATTTTTTGCACCATGATTTTGAGTTGTGCGTTCCGTCTTGCCATGGTCTGAGTTGTCCATGGGCTGAATTTACCCATATTCATAATGATTGGATTATTTCCCTTGGTTTTGGTTGGAAAAAAACGGCTGTGAAGTTTTTATTTCACTATACGTGTTGCTAGTTAACTTAAAACAGCTGTCATATTCACGATTGTGATCATTGGGATGTATTAGGCAATTGATTAAATTTATTGACACCCCTTATGTTGCTATTGACACAAGTTTTATTAAGTTTTCATTTTACGACAGAAATAAAATGGCTTAGGGTCGGCTCTCAAAACAACTTGTTTTAAATTTTGTATAATTTCTTTGCATATTTGTATATTTTATAGGTTCAAAGAGAGGTCGAGGACGGCCAAGACGATACCCTCCTCCAGGACAGGCTAGTACCTCATCCATACCAGCAGTGTTAATACCAGGAGCTAATGGACAAACATTAATGATGGCTCCTATACAGGTGATTATATAATTTCATACTTTACCTGGAGCTTCATGTGAAATTTTATTATTCAAAAGCAGGATACTGTTTCTTTTTAATTAAGTAATGTTTCTTTAAAATTGCACTACTCCGTAACTTGCCTGTAGAACACTTCATACTAAGCAAATAGGATACAGCATTTAACTCTATAAAGATAATGATTTTCTATATTATTTATATTATGGCTCTGCATTTTTTTGCTTTTCCTCCTCTCCAAAAAAATCCTTAATAATAATACAAAAGGATTAAGAACGAATCTACTGTTTATAACAAAATTATAATTATTTATTAGTTGAGCAGTTCATTTCAAAATTACCACAAAAATGCTGACTGATTAGAAATAAATTAACAGTAGTTTTATAAGTACATCTTATATCATTGTTGATACACTTTTATAACGGGGAACCTACCTTATGATTATAGATATATAAAAAAAAACGTGATACGAGTGCCAACGAGACAACTCTCCATGTTTATTTATCATTTGATTTGTTCAAGTTACAAATTTGAATAGAAAATTTGTCACTGGACCTTTAAAAGCAAACAAAAGCAAATAATCCTACTGTAGGTTTTTATGTTAGATTGGTATTGTTCTATTTTAAAGAGTATTATACAATATGTCAGTGTTTAGATATACATAAGTTTTCCCTATTAGTAAATATACCTACAGGAAAAGATGGTCTTCTTATCAGATGTTTTTCAAGTACATTATGTAACAATGGTTGATAACCTATGATTGTTTTAATAATTTTCCCAAGAACTGAATAACATTACAAGGATTCTCAAAGGTCAAGGAGTTTTTAACTGAATGTAACTTATATATTGAACTGGAGTGTAAGAAACAATTAGGGCATATTGATTTACAACTTGAAAAGTAGTCCAACTTGCATGTTGATCCAGATTTGGGATATTTTGATGCAGAGAATGAATAAAAAAAGATAAGTTAACCTTTGAAAAAAGACTGATTGCAGTTAAAGGTGTAGAAAAATATTATGTCGGTCAGATATTGAAGAAGCTTTTATCAATGATTAAAAAAGAAATTATGTTACATAAAGATATGCTAAAAAGTAGGCCAGGTTTGCTTAAAAAGAAAAATTGTGAAGCATTGTGTCCTATTGCACTATATGTACCAATGCACTTAATATTTTATTCTGCCAAAAACTTTGGCATCTCTGACATTAAAAACGCCATAACTTTAATTTATTTAACATTTACAACTTAGTTAATCAAGATTTTTAGATGCTGTACTGTAAATTCTTTCCTATGAAGCCTTCAATGACTAGATCTAGACCACACCAATATTAAGTAGAACATATATTTTGATGGTTTCTTGGTTTTTGGAGAACGGAATCTTCCCTCTCTGTAAACTACAGCCTGTTGACTATCTCTTTACAAACATCATTGATGTAAACAGAATTTTGAATCTATTTCTTTAGCCTGTCTGCATTGCAGCTCTTAGATGAAAACGAAGGTTTGCTGTCTGCAGCATCAAGCATTATTTTATCTTGTGATTGAAACACACAGAGGAGACATATCTATGTGTTAATAGCTTTTATTTGATTGTTGGATATTAACTCTCATATGTTGCAACTATTCTGACTTATATAGTCTTAATTACTGTCTGCGATTTTAAAGGTTGAACCCAGTCACATACTTCACATTAATAGAAATCTTGCAATAATTTCTGAAATTACAGTATCAACTTTGAATTTTACAGTAATATTATGTGGTCATGTTTAAATTACTGTAAATTCAGAAATTGTTGCGTGCATTTGTTATTGTGATTTAGTAATTTAAGACTAAAATGCTACTTTAATTTTTGTGATATTGAGAAAATTCCTGTTAAAAATGTGAATTGAAATTATTGAGATTATAACCCTGTCGCGGTTTTCACAATGATATAAACATCACATTAGTCTGAATTTACAGTACACTTTAGTACAAGACACTGACTTTCATATATAAAAGGAAATAAATTACATTGGTAAATTTATTAATTTCTTTCCTTATATTTTTTTATCTCTTTATATTATATTTAGATAATTGAAGATGTTTTATTTCTTTGTAGGGGCTGCAAAATTTTCAGGCCTTCCAAGAACAAGTCAAGTCTCTACCATCACTATTAACTAAAACATCTCAAGGTGTAACAACAATTAATGCCCAGATAATTTCTACTAGCAATGGACAGATCATTTCTACAACTGCCGGTCAGATTGTGACATCAGCTGAGGGTCAGCAGATAATATCTACTAGTGATGGTCAGATAATATCAACCAGTGGTGCACAGATATTGTCCACAAGTGAAGGATCACTCATATCACATAGTGGTGAAGGTCAAATATTATCCACTGGTGGACATTCACTTATATCAGCTGGTGATAGCCAATTAATATCAACTGATGAAGGTCAAATAGTGTCATGTGATAACAGCAGTATTATTACCCCTAGTGTTCAACAGTCTGTGATAAGTGGGGAGGATAATTACCTTATAGAAACAGGGACAATAGAAAGTGAAAATGCCAACGTAACAGGAACCGAGGATGCTATTCCTGAAGGGTCCTCAACCAATCCACAGGCTGAGGAAGACGATGAGGGAATGGAAATATCTGAGTTGGAAAATGATGATGTTAACGGTAAGGATCTGAAGTCTTTTTCACTACGAGTGAAGGATTGTAAATCATATGTTGAGGTAAATTACATATAATATAAAATTGAGGAGATGTGGTTTCATTGACACATGGATAAACTGTCCAACAGAATCCTAATATACAGGGATATAAGCAACCTATAGGTCACTGACAGCCACCAACAACGATCAAAACCTGTATTTTACATGTGCATAGACATCTATCATTTATATTTATAAAAGTATTGAATATATATTGAAATGTTTGTTAATTTACATTTAATTGTGTATTTCCCTACATGAAAGATCAATGGAAAACTTTTATAGTGTGCATCAACTTATAAATTATAAGTTTCAAGTTGATAAATTTCATATTTATTCTAGCAGAAAAATTTATTTTGTCTTTTTACAGAGGATACTGATGACTTAGGGGAAGAAGCAGTATCAGCACAAGCTATGGTTTCCTCCATTATAAATCCAGGTATGAAACAAAATTTCTTTATAAAAGTATAAAAAAACAAACTTTCAATGATATTTTATTATGTAAACATTATTAAAAGATATTCAAGTGAGGCACATGTATCTTCTGACTGATAATAGAATGCAATGATGTGTTGAAAGTTCAAAGATCAGATGACTTGAATTATGTTTAGATAATTTTCTTCTTTACTTTTTTGAAAACAGACTTCTATATTGCCCTATCGTCTTTGCTTTCAAGTTTTGGCAATGCAGGTTAAACAATTTGCATCTCATGAGAAATGAAAATCTCATTCTAGTTAGATATTTGATTCAGCAGGCATTTTAGGTTGTCTACTCTTTTATAGTACTGTGATGTGGATTCATTAATATTCTTTGGGTACCAATTTTCGTGGATTTCTTGGGTATAGGAGAAGCAAGAATTCAAATGTTCAACGAATTATAAGTTTACTAAAAGAATGAGTGTAGACTTTGCCAAAACCACGAAATTAAATATCTACAAATATGTAAGTTTTCCTCAAACCATGAAAATTGGTACCCACGAAAATAAATGAATCCACAGTATCTAGAATCGTTCTTTTCGGTTTTATTTTTCATAATCTCAATTGAAAACATAAATACATTTTGAAAAATTTAGGGAAACAGTTCATGTCACTTCTGGCTCTGTTTTGTCTATTTTTCAGTAGCAATATAATGCTGCAATATATAAGAATCAGTAAATTAGTTGAAGGAGTTATTGAGTTATCTCCCTTAGACTACAAATCTGCTAAGTAAATGAGCAACCATACAAGATGAAATCAATCATCAATCTAACATGTCTAATGTCTTCACTAGCGATATGTGTTGATGATGTTCACCTACAACCATTTGATGTAGTGGTTATGAGTTGGAAGTATTAATTTTGTTAGATTTTATCCCTGGAAGATTATGTCAATAACTGCGTTGAACACAATTTTGATTGAATTACCTGTTGTCATTTGTCAAATTATATCTACCATGATACAGATGTTTTGCCCGTGTAGTGTAAAACTCAACTGTGTGATTATATCAACATATTATAGACTTTAAAGATATCTAACAACTACTGTCACAAATTGCCGTACAAACTAACCCCAAAATATAGAAACAAATTCTCACTTCAACAGAAAAAATTAAACGACTTGGCACATCAATATATTTTTAGATGACTAGGTGGGAATATATATATGTAAGAATAGGGAAAATAATTCAGAAGGCCTTCATAACAATTTTAATAAAAAAAACAGCCAAAATGTTATTTTTTTGTCATCTCTAATCCTAACATAAGTAGTTTATTTTTATGATTTTAATGAAACAAGGAAAGATTTTTTTCTCATTTTAGAAGGTAGCAGTGAAGGATTAAAGCCTGAAGTTGGAACGACAAGTGAAGGTCAGACCATTCTACAAATTCCAGAAGATCTCTTGCCCATATTTATGCCAAAGAAAGACCCTATTAAATTGGGTAAGTTAATGGACTGTTTTATTTCTATGTGTGACATCATACAACAACAACCCATAAGAACATTGATGACTATACATTGGTGCATGTCAACAGACCAATGTGTGACATATCTAAGATTAGTTCCAGTTGAATGTAGAAAATGGTATGTGTTTGCTTGCATGCTGCACAAAAAGTCTGGAATTTATACATTGTAAGTTAACATTTAAAACAGAATAATTACATTAGATGTATGTTTCATTATAATACGTTATTCTGATTGGCTACACTGCAATCTTGTGTTATTCCGTAATCAACTTTATTAACATCATTCATAATGTTACGAGGTTCCACAATAAAGTGCACAGTTAAATTTAAAAAAAAAAATGATAAAAATCGTGTTTTCATGATCCTAGCTAAAAACTTTAATTATAAGTATTGAATTTTCTTTTTGTTACATCATAGTATTGTTAAAGGGTTGACTGTGAGCTCATTTTAGAATGAAGCGCTTCCGTGCTTCATTCAAAACGACTTCCTTTTTACATAAATAAAACACATACTGTAAATTCAGAAATTATTTGCATTGAATTAATTAATGCAAACAATGCAACAATATCAGTTTCGCAATAATAATAGCGACTATACCTAAGTCCAGTAGTGATTTTCCATCTCAAAATGTTTTCAATCACATTAATTAACCAGTAATGACTGAATTGCAAAGATAAATGCATGCCTTAGTTTCTGAATTTGAAGTACATGTATAGGATATAATAAAAGATATTTGACACCCTCCTCTTGATATTTTTAGCCTATAAATTCATTGGTTATCTTATCCTTATAGCTGCACAGGACTTTTTTTTTTCCCTGATATTTTTTTAAAAATATATAATGTATTTTTAAAGAAATGCATTTTAAAATCATGATTAAGACAGTCTAAACAAATATGATTTGATGCAGTTTTAAAATGAATTATTTGTCCTATTTTAATAGTCGGAAGCCTACACATGAAAAATAAGCCTCAAATATTGCCAAATCTATCTAGCATATATAATCTAATTATTACTTAACAATTTTACCACTAAAAACCTCCATGAGGACAACTACAGAGATGTGCAAGAATAGCAGCTAACCACATTGTTAATAACCTTTATTAATAAACCTTCACTTTTAACTATACTAGATTCTTATTTTACTTTCACTTTCTATTTATATCTATAATGTCGTCATAACAACCTCTATTGTTCGGCAAACCACATAACCATGTACTTCACTGTTTGATTTCATGTCCTGAAGATGCCACCCTTGTTGGCGAAACATGTCGACCATAATATACTCTTACCATGCAGTAATTGATGGGTGTTGTTGCCTTGGTTATCGTTGTATCATGTAACAAATAAAGGCACTTCTTGTATCTATATGTAAAAAAAATAATTATATGTAAAAACTATGACCCACTAATCACCATGACTGTTCTTGATTTTGGTTAGAAAATTTGCAAACATGTATATATTTTCCTAAAAATGTTTTCTTTTTCGGGTGATATTTTTGCCTATAATATTGAATTTGACTTTATTAAGATTGCAGCTGTATATTGTTATAAATAATGTACTTTTAGAACAAATATACTTATATTTATCAGGTTTTATCCTAAAATTTGAGTTCCTTTCAGTCCCCCCCCCCTATCTCTCCCTCCTTATTTTTTTTTAATAATTGAATTCTATTTATAAGTTTAAGCCAAAATGTCATGGTGCAAATTAGATTAAATACTTCACTAAAATAGCCCTCAAGGGTATAACTTATACTTATAGGTGTTCCCAGGTTTTACTTGTAAAGATTTAAGTTGGCTTTTTTATGAATGGAGAATTTGGACCCTATCAGTTATATAGAGATTCATCTGGTTGCACACATTTACATTTAATTAGAGACATAAATTTGTAGATTTTTATGGAAGTTTATCTGTCTGTCAGTCTTCAATCATGATAAGGAAAAGATAATTTGAAATAAAGCATTGCATTCTTGTTAAGTACATGATGTATTGGGGACTCAATATTGGACATGTACATGTATAAGTGTGTAAGGGAAACCTAATACACAAGTGCATACATTAGCTTTTTGATACATGATAGCTTTTATATGAAATTTCAAGTCTTAGTTTGTTAAAAACCCAATGCATGCAGTTATTAGCCTTTTGATACAGGATTATAATTTTTTATATGAAATTTGAATTTCTTATCCAAAATTGATATCTTTTTTAGTGCACTATTACATGTATGTATTTTATATATCTAGCTTATTTGATTATTCCAGAATAATTAATAAGTGCAGAGGCAATTTTAGTGGGCAGTAGGCCAGTGCCCCCTCCTTTTTGTGGTAAAAATTTGGTTAATTCCTGGATCCAGGTTTAAAAGTGGACTGAAAATCACAGATTTAAAGAAAAGGAATATTATATTGGTTCAGAAATCGTATACAAGATAATTATGTGATGCATCTGGTCATTGTTGCATGGTTCAAATCCTAAGCATATCATCATGCATCAAAGCACAGATGCATTGTTTTAATTCTCATAGCATAATGAAGTTCAATATGAATGTAGTTAATTGTTTTAGGAGATACCGTTAAGTTTTATGTGGTGTCTTATATTATTAGTTGCAATAATGTTATAGTTATTTTCTGAAGCAGCTGAATTTTGTGTCTACCAGTACCAAGTCTATGAAATCAAATTATTCTATGACTTATACATACCATTTACACTGTAAATCTATTAATTATCATGTGCATTGTCAAAAATTGACTGAAATGCACAAATTTATTAAGTTTTATCAGAAATATAATCCACAGAGATATTTAGGTTTAGAATGAAATGGGAGGTTTTAATTATGCAGTTTGATCCAAGTCACATTTTTCACACTTATAAAAAAAACGTTGGCATTAGATATTTGAATGTATAGTAAATGAATCCACCTGTATATTTGGGAAGTGATTTGTGCTAAATGTGCAAAATTTGATAGAAAGGAAGCACGTTATTATCAATATAGATTATCTACAATATGTGATTAAGGAATTTTAATAAGAACCATAGATTTACATTTTTTTATGGTAGTTATCTTTTTTGTCAGTCTTCAGTCAAGATAAGCACTTTAAGATATCTTGGATATTAAACATAAGAGTAAAACATGACTAGAAATTATACAGATCTATATCTATCTACAGAAAGGGAAGTGTTTAGTAGACGTTTACAATAAAGATCACTCTCAGCATCTGCCATATGATGTCATCTAAACTTGCATGTAGACTTTGTCACTTATTACTGTCTAATTAGACTTGATACTGTTAGAGCAGATAATATTCAACCAACTTGTATGCCCTGTTTATGATAATGATAGTTATGATAGATAGAGAGAAACTTTATATTGCAAAAAGGATTTGCAAAAAAGTTAACATGGTTGAAATCGTCAGTCAACTCCTTATTGGAGTTATTGTGCTTAAAATTTTAATGATAATTTATTCATAATTAGTTTTTTTGCGCATTATGATGAAGAAAAAAAGTCCATGAATTCCGATGGGTCAGGCAAAACATTTCTAAAAAGTATGCAAAAAAGTGTAAACCTTCATAAATGTTAGGTAATAATCTTGAAATATATATATTTTTTCTTCTATATCACTTTTTAATTATGTTTTAACTTTTAATTATATGTCCTGAAGTAGTTGCGTTTTTTTGGTGCCTGAGTGTGCTCAGGATTTTAAGAAGTGATAAGATTTTTTGTGTGCATAGTAATGCAAGGCCTTATGTAACACGCTTATTTTACATTTGATATAATGCCTTTTCAAGTTTATAGCACAAACTTTTTGCATAAGTTTTTGCAACAATAACTCAACAGAAAGTGCTTTATTGTGACAGAAATAGGCTTCCATACTTCAGTACAATTGTACCATTCATAATTTAATTGACATGCACTATGCATATTGAGTTTGCGTTTTATGAATGGGATGTTTGGTAGTGTTACAAAGAATGGAATTTGAGCCCATCACTGTCATAAGTCTCTCACATGCACTTCCATTCATAACACAACCTAATCATTCCTCCTCATATTGAAACACTTGATTCCAGAATATACGGAGACTTGTGTTACTGACAGAATTCCACAGACATAACTTGTAATTACTAACTCCTGCTTTCTGCCATTTTCTGCTAGGTATTAACATTACAGAAACCTATTAATCTTCATGAAGCTTAGTGGGAGTAGCCGAGATGTCAAAATGAAATATTTTTTTGGAATATGAATTACTGTTTTATTTGTCCTGGGTAAGGACAGTTTTATTCACCCACAAAATTACCAATTTAGTGGCTGGTGCCTATCTCCAGGGGGCAGTGATTGATATGTTTGATCTGGTGATTTGACACTTGTTCTAGTAAGCCATGTTTCTGTACTGACCACTTGCCATACTTTGTGGTACTAATCCCTACCATCTGACCTGTATACTATTGGGTATGATACTAATACCTACCATCTGAACTGTATACTATAGGTATGATACTAATTAATGATTTCCTGGTCAGTGTCAATGACTCTGTGAGTTCCAGGCAATAAATGTTAGCATCAAATATTTTAATAGTTTGAAGATGTTTTCATGTTAGAAAACATAGCTATTAGACAGTAGGCTATACTTCAAATAGGCACTTGTAACATTAGCTAGGACAAGATCAGATTTCAGAAATGTAATTCCTCATAGGATACATATACATAAATAGATTTGCAATGTTTTCAACAGTTATACAAACAATTTACTAATTTTATTTCAACAATAAAATTGTTGTTCCCCTAAAATCAGGAATATCAAATATGGGTACTAGTACTTAGGTCAATATAAGAAGGATGTCTTGAGGCTTAAGCTCTTGCTGTGAAGACCTCCAGCAGATGTCAATACAAAATAAGTAGTTAAAGTGCTGACCCAAAATATTTTTGTCCTTTACTAGAATTGCAAGGTTTAATTTTTTTGACATTGTGCTATATCTTTTCATTCCAAGTCAAATATATATTCTGCTTGACTGGTCCAAAAAGAGTACTCATATTATATAGAATTATTTCAGTTGACCTTGACTATTCTTCCAAGCTGAGTACATCTGAACATACCTGACAACTAGAATGACAAGAGCTGTAAATTTTGAAATGAGCATAGATTATCTTCTAGGTTTTCCTCTGCTGTTGATTTCAGTAAAAAAAACCATGGTGACTAAGGTTATATTATTCTTTACAGCTAATGATTCAAGTCTTAATTATCAAATGCAACACATAATTTGTTGCAAAAATCCATTCTATGAAACCCTTTGAAGTTTTCAGTTCACTGTGAAATTTTATAGTTTAGATAAAAAGCATACCTATTATTTGGCTCATAAAGAACTAAGAGTTTGCCCATGAAGAGCACACTTTTATAATGTTTTCAAGTGCCAATTTTTCCTCATTTGAAGTCTGATTTACCAAGATTATAGACCTTGCTATTTTTTGCACATTTTCTCACCAGGAGGTGTGTTTAAGTAAGATTGAAGCAAGTAGTTGTCAATTATCTCACATGTTTTTCATTTTCCTTTGTGCATGGTATTATGACACGAGACAAGAAAATTTGAGTTTAAAAATCAAGATTTTAAAAAAAAAACAACAGAAATAATCTTCTATAAATTCCTTCTTAATCCACAGAAATGATGCATTTTAAACCATCTTTTGATTGATTGATTGACATTATTTACACATGTCTCCTGCTTTCATTACAACTTTCGATATTTGTCTCATCTGCAACTTTTTAGTCGCTGAATGTGAGACATAGAGATTGCTTTCAATCAGTGGCCGATCCAGAAATTTTTAAAAGGGGGGCACTGACTACCTGTGAAAGGGCTTGCTCATGTCATGATTTCCTATATAATCAACCACAAAAAGGGGGCCGGCACCCTGGCCCTCTCTAAATCAGTCTCTGTCCAACTGCAGTAGGGTGCAATCTATTGGTATTAAGCCTAAAATTCCAGAAGTTAGATGGTTACTTCATGTTTGTCAAGTTTCCTGGTCACCTATATATATATAAGATACTTAATAATTTTATCTAAAAATACAATATTTAAAAAGAAAATTAATCTTAACTTATTCTGAGCATGAAAATGAATTGGAAAAAGATGAAAAGGACTGTTTCGCATGTTACAACTAGTTTGAGGAAAATGAATTTAACCTAAACATTTTGTTCAGGCAAGTTGGGCTCCTTGACGGTAGGTAGTCTTGGAATGGCACTGGTCAATTTTTTGTGGATATGATATTTATCAGGTTAAAGAATATAAATAAAATGATACATATATATAAATTCTCCGCCCATAACACTAAATGAAATGTGCAAGGTTAACAGTATCATATTTGGTTGACAGAGGGTTGACATTGCTTTCCAAATGAATCTGGTTTTCTATGAGAAATGGTTTCATTCATATATATATACATGACATGAGGGTTATAATCATAAAGGCATCTGCAATGTTAAACTGGTTAGACAGTTATGTAATTCAGCCAAAAACATTATTTATAAATGAGTGCTGTGACATTTTGATATCAGTGAATGAGTGTTGACATGAATGTTAATTATAGAAAAATGTAAACTAGTTTGCCATGGTCAAAAGAGCAAGAGAAATATTTTAAGGATTATTTTATTCAAGGTCCAACAGCTGCTTGTTTGACGATCATTTGTCAGCCACCTACTTTCTGTTTTCAGATCGTATGTGATACATCTACTTTCTGTTTTTAGATACATTGAATTACATGTGGGAATATACATAGCAGGAAAAAGTGTGCATTGTATTTTAACTTTTATAGAAATTACTAAAGTAACCAGAAAGATATTTAGTTTTAAAATGTAATTTACAAAGATTTGTCTTTTTAAGTTAAAATGTTTTGATTTTTATGCCCCAGCATGAGCAGATGGGGCATTAAGTTTTATTCTTGTCCATTTGTACATCCGTCCTTATGTCATTCCTTGCATCCAAAAGTTGTTTTCTGTTCTCCGACTTAAGTTGCCTCAACCAAATTTTATGAAACTTAAACACAATGCTTATTACCACAAAACACAGATTAAGTTTGAATTTTGGTGGTGTCATTTTAACCATTCTAGAGTTATGCCCCTTTATAAAAGGAAAAATTGTTGAATTATCGTTTCTGTTGCTTGACTTTAGTTTGCCTCAACCAAATGCTTATTACCACAAAATACAGATCAGATGATAATTTTGGGGGTTTCACTTTAATAGTTCTAAAGATATGCCCTTCTCAAACTCTAACTTTAACCAATTATTGTGAAACTTGTACACAATGCTCATTACCACATAACACAGATGAAATTTGAATTCTAACTAAATTTTATAGAGTTATGCCCTCAAGAAATTGATTTTTTTTTGTTTCGATTCTCTATTTAATTAAGTTTGCATCAACCAAATTTTATGAAACTTATACAAAATACTTATTACCACAAAACTTAGAAGTAAAAATTTGGGTAGGGTCACTTTTACTTTTCTTCAGTTATGTCCCTTTATAAATTTATATGATATGCATCATCTGTGTCCCATGGACACATTCCCTATTTTTTTTTAATTCATTAAAAAAAATACACACTTTAATCAAAGTATCCTGATATAACTTCTTTATCATTATGACCTCATAGTAAGAAGGGGCCTGGGTGACCAAGTGGTCAAAGTAGTTACTACTGTAATCACTAGCCAGTCAACACTGAGGGTTTGAATTCGAATCCCACTCTTGCAGGCACACTCAACTCCAATCTTAATTGACTAGGATTGTGAGTTTTCTTATCAAAGGTGTATGGTTTTCTCCATGTACTTCGGCTTCCTCCACCAATAAAAACTTGCTGCCTAGAATTAGCCTAAATGCAGTACTTTAACTAAAGTTGCTCAATCTCTTTTCCATAATTTTGGCAATAAACTTGCATACTGTAGATTCAGTATTGTTCCAAGGATTTCCTGGGTGCAGGGGAACCATGAATTTAAATGTTCACAAAATTAAAAAATTCTAAAGGAATTTATGTATACCAGTAATTTCGCAAAAACATGTAATCAAGTAAAAAAACGAAAAATTCAAATTTGCCTCAATTTTTCATAATTTATTATATTAAGTGCCAAGGAAAGAGCTTCTCAACTTTTTATAGAACTTAAGAAGTAAGGCTAGATTCTTCTTCACAGAAGCCCTTCTGATGTTACATATCCCTGTCAGGTCTGTGCAAATAAATAAATCTGAGTCACAATCAGAAATTTCTATATGTCCACCATTATGACCATTATAATAAAATGACAAAAATGCCAACACTAAGGTAAATTAAAAAAAGTGGAGCCAATAAAACTGACAAAATCAAATAAAACCAATAGAATTTGTGGAAAACACCTGTTATATTCCTGACTTGAAAAAGGCATTTTCTGAAGAAAATTCCATTTTACAAGTTTTACAAGAGTGGTGTTACATGTAAACAGTTAATGCAATTCATTGAATCATAAAAATATATTTCCAATCCTTTTAACTAACCACCTATATTAAAGACATCACACTTAAAGCAACCATCTAATTACAGCTGCCATTCTATCAACACATTTACATCAACTCAACATTACATTTTTTGTATCAAGATTCATCATTTTCTTTCTTCTAACTCCACTCACATTAGGTTATAAAAAGGGGGCTAAGAAGTGCTTTGGAAAATGCTTCAACTATACAATGGTACTGAAAGATTGTAAAATGATTTATTTTTATTATTTTCAGATGGTGGTTTTTTTTTTTTAGCTTTTTATGTCTGATTAGATTTTTTTCATTTATAAAAAAAATGACTTTATATAATACACTCACTTGGTAAATGACATTTGCATTTGCACATTTTTGTTATTTTTTTTTTATTTTTTCTTAGTTTTCCATACACATTTGAATTGAAGATAGATTAGCTTTTTGCAGATATTAGGAACAAGAGAGTTCTGAGCAGCAGAAGGCAAATTTTGGCTATTTTGTCTAACACTTTATATTGCATCTCTTCACTTCTCTTTAATATTTTGCTACTATAGATAATGAGGGATGCTGGATATTTTTTAAAAGTATAATCAAACATTCCAGACAGATGACACAGTAAATGACATCCTCTAAACAAGTTCTATCTATAACACTAATAGTTACAATATTTTGACTCATACCAACAATTTACCTATTAAAATTTGACAATTATTAATATTCTCTTTTGAAGAGCACTTGATACTGCCAGTAATTGAATTCTAAACAATGGAAAATAACTTGTAATTTTTATTCATGTAAGTAATTTCAGAGAGGAAATCATATGGTCATTATATCATAATCGGCCTTGAGAATGGAATGTTAGTTGTGCCGACTGGTGCAACCGTGAATGAAACGAGATTTGATTCCATGGGAAAGTGTGGGTGGTACTGTATCTAGGTTATCGCAAGTCAGCAAATATATGTATAGTCTGTTTCTTCTTTCTAGTTTACTTTGTAGGCAATAACTTCCTTGTGAGGATTCATACCCATATTGATTCTTATTTAGTGTCACTTAACTTTTGTGTACTAAAAAAAAACGACTTTCATTTTAGTCAATATAGATGTAACAGATTTATGAAAGAATGAACTATTCATAGATAGAAGAAGATGTAATTTGAGTGCCAATGAGACAACTCCATCCAAGTCTCATTGTAAAAGTAAACCAACATAGATCAAAGTACGACCTTCAACCAACATTCTTAAAATTGAGAAAACTCTTACAAACCACATCAAAACAACAACCACTGAACATCAGGTTCCTACTTAGGACAGGTACAAAGAAATGCAGCGGGTTTTAATACATTTAAATAGGCGCCAACCTTCACCCTAACCTGTAAAGATGGTATAACTATGGAACCAATAGTGACTGATCTCAGTGGTAGTCAGACACTTTTCACTTTCACTTTCACTTTGATAAAAGAGTTTGATTATGTAGAATTAAAGAGTCCTTTCAGCAAATACTGTATATAGAAAGACATGCTATGTAAAAATAAGAAGATGTTGTCTGATTGCTAACAAGACCATTCTCCACATGAGACCAAATCAAGAAATGATGTAGAGAGTCAGCCACTATAGTTCTTTGTACCGTCTTCCCAAATTATAAATGAACTTCAGTATCACCTTTGTAGTCAGTACTTTGATCATAGGCGGTTCCGGGGTTCCTGGGGGCGCGCCTCCCCTCCCCCCTCCCCCTTTTGTGGGAAAAATTTTGTTGATTATATAGGGAATCACTGAAGCATGAATGGAGCGGACCCCCCCTTAGGTCAGTCAGCAGGCCCCCTTAGTAAAAGTCCTGGATCCACTGTTAATATTGGAATTTGATACTTTTTGTTTTTATTCAGTGCGTGAGTACCTCAACAGAAAGTTGGGGGGCATATTGTTTGTCTGTCTATTGGTTTATCTGTATCATTAAGGGAATATAGTTATTCCAGATAAAGTTCATGAAATGAAAAAATTGTGCTTTCCCTTAGAATGAAACAATATGGTTACATCTTTGAACAAATATTATCTTCAGTTAGTTTAAAATGCCCAGTTATTCATTCTAAGAATTTTATTTAGTTATAGTTTAATGTATGATTAGTTATTTTTGTGATAGTCCCTGACAACAACTGTTCTAAAAACAGCTTTTGTCCAGGAAATAGACTATAACATGTAAAGGTCGCATGAGTTCCTTAAGAAATGTTGATATAAGACATGTGTTTTATTACATTCCAACTGTGAGGTGTTCAAATCATCAAAAGTTAATGCTAATTTAATTTCTACTAATTATTGGGTAAAAATTAACTTCAAATTAACTCACTTGGATTTCTTTGAGATATAACAAAAATGAAAAATAATGTTTTTTTTCTAAAATAAATGGATTTTCTTTTCATCACAGCTCAAAATGTCTCTTTGTTGCATCAACATAATTAATGTTAACATGGTGCCTGCTAAAAATGCTTTATCAGCAGTCTTGTATCCCATGATGTTTTATGAATGAATGTGTATGAATATTTTCCATGTGATTATGTAATTTAGAGTTACAAGTGGGTGTGTAAGGAAAAGTTTTGTTGCACTAAGATTGATATGGGTATAAGATGTTGTGTGTAGAAGAATATTAAACAGTGAAAAATCAATTGTGCATATTATATCATGTGTAAATTTGCATATTAAAAAGACTCAAGGTGAAAGGTGTGAGGATGTTGTAACTTATAGGTGTTTTAAATTGAATTTGGATCATTTTGATGCATGTATTTATGTTACAAGCACAGTATCCATCTCCAACTGTCTTCAAGGACATTGGTACACATAGTTTATTGAAAGCCACTTCCTTTAGTCCCGGATAAAAAAAAATTATCTCAGGATTGAAACAATAAAAAAATGTATTGCATAAAAAGTGATGACAAATGTTTTTCTTTTTTAATAATAGACTGTTGCAAAATTTAGAATTTATCCAGAAAACTGTGTCCCACTCTTTTTTTTTTAGGCTTTTGCACAATATTAGTTGAATCTATGTAGAAAAAAACCTGCCTTTTATCTTCCAATGATAATCACCTCATAGGGATAGTAAGAGATAAAAGGATAGACAACTTTTGTCGTCACTTTTAGGCTTATCAAGTTTTAATGAGTTAAAGTTTAATTTTGCTCATTTTTCATCACTGCAGTTACTTATAGTGTTTACTTTCTCATTCCTTGATCTTTGATTGATTGATTGTTGGTTGCTTAATGTCCACTGGCAAATATTGCATGCATATTCAGGACTACTTTGATCTTTGACAGATAGTTCTCATGGGCACTCAATTCACCATTTTAGAAACAAGAGCCCTATGGGTAAAATGATTATTTTTAAAATTTTGGTGTATGAACAATGGATATTAGGACAATGACGTTACCTTCTATTGTTCCTAAACCTATAAAAATAATTTGGTGTATGTTTCACCTACAAAGATTCTAAAATGGCCTTATTTATATGGTACATTTTATTTCAGTATATAAAAAGTTTTCAACAAAAAAAAGGAAATTTTTAAACCTAAACATTTGATCACTTACTTACCAATGCTTACTGAATTTTTGTTCTTAATCTTTTTTTTTTAGGACTGAAGGCTTCAGAAAGAGAATTGGAGAAGCTGAAATGTCCAAAATGTGATTTCCAGGCCTTTTATCTACAACAATACCAGTCCCATATAGCTATCCATTCTGATGATGTACAGAAATGTAAATGTTGTCATTTTGTCAGCTTTGATAGAGACTCATTATTACAGCATTTTAAGGTGCGTTCAATTATTATATTTTCTTCTTGAAAGAAATTTATTGTTTATTAAAAGGAAGTTATTTTATATATAGAATAATAGGTAGTTTCGTTTTTGATACTGACTATATCATGTGAATATCTAGACGAGCCCATCAGGGCGAGTTTAGATATTCCACATGATATAGTCAGTATCAAAAACGAAACTACCTATTATTCTGTTTATCGGTAATTATGACGTCACACAATGTATTGCCTAATATTTTCAGTGATACAGCCAGTACATTGGTACTCGAAAATATTAGGCAGTCAGATGAAAGGGAAAATATACGAATTACTGATAAATATATATATTGGACACCAATCAATTAATAGTACTTTCATTGCTGTTCTTCATATCAAAGACAACTCGGCCTTCTGTATGCATCAAAAGCTTACATTATACTGCAGGTTCAAGATCCATGGCTCAGACTAGAGTAGAATTCTTAATCCAATGTTGGTAAAACTACATCTGTTTAAAGAAAGAATACAGAATTGACTGGAATTGAAGAAATTAATGACAAAGCATCTAAGTTTTTGTCTCAATTTAGAAAGCCAGCCAAGGCCTTTAAAGAACAAGTTTTAGGAGTGAAACTCTGTTGGTCCAAAAAAGAATAATAAGCTACTTGTAAATAATAATAAATTTTAAAAAAATACGCTAAAAAAGCATCATTTCGTTTGAAAAAACAGTTTATTAGAAGATTAAAGGATAAAGAACAAGCAATTTACAATATTCAAATTTTGATAAATGGCCGCTTTTTGTCACCCATGTGTGAAAAAGAACTCCTTAAGTTGCTAATAAACTGACAATGCCATTGCTAAATAGGAGAGACAAACCGAAAAATAACAATACTCAAAACACAACATAGAAACTACAGACTGAACAAGATGAACCTGTCCAAAAAAGGGGGGATCCTAGTTAACTTGTCATATCTTATTTTTAACTTTGTTCCTTGAAAGCCAAACAGTTGCCCAACTTTTTTTCCTGTATGTAGATTTGGACCTCAATTATGGCTCATTGGTTCATATAGAAATAGGTCAAAGATTGAATTTGCATTTTGATCTGGATGACATACTCTTTTAATGGAATAATGGTCCATTGAATCTGTCAGCAGGAAGGTGAATTCATGTCAATTGAACACATTTTGTCTGGTAAAATAATTGACCTCATTTCTTTTGGCAAAACCATTGTATGATGCATAGGAAAAAATTCCCCATACAATATGTGACTGTTTTTATACCAGTCAGTATATTGTTGTGTAATAAATTTAATCGTTTTTTCTAAACATAGGTTTCATTATGCTTTTTTATCCCATTTTACTTAACTTTTAAGTTCTAACGAGCTAATGGAATTTAGAACAAGAAGTGATTTTATGCTATATCTGTTACTGTCATTCTTATAAGAAAAAAGAAATGGTGTCAACAGTATCAGATTTTTACATCAGTAAGAGAGAATATTTATAGTGCAGGCATTTCCTGTGGTGTTATTAATACAGCCTGAATCCATTCATAAAACAGATACTTTTTGCAGTTTATTTACAGAAAAAAACATGGTTTAATCTTTCACTTTCATGGTTTGGTGCCATTGGCTGATAATCCTAGCAGATTTAAACACTTGTTACAAGGTGGCCTTGATAGAGTTCTTAATTCTTAGTTATGTCTGGGAATCCACTGCACTTAAACATAGATTAACACTAAAACACATTTTCTCAACATGTTAAAGTGCTAAAAATATTTTAGCCGATTTGTGTGAAAATGAAGTTTTGATGAGCATCATTTGTTTTTTATATGTCCTTTGAGGTTAGCTGTCTATTGCACTTGTCATTTGAACTCAGATAAAAAGATTCATATTTTCTTTGTCCATAAATTATTATTTTCAATTATTTCTATTAATGAATAATTAAAAAAAAAAAGGCATACTTTTTTTGTGCAAGGATAAATATTTTCAAACATTCTTAATGTTTATATTTCTAGTTGATATATTTTACAGAATATTCTGAAACCGACCTCCTTTTATTCCTTCCTACTGTTCCAGTATATGCACATGTTTTAATATTATAATTTTGTTTAATTTAAAGTAATCATACATTATACTTCATATAAATTTACATAAAAAGCATATTAATTTACTATAGATCAACTTCAAGTATTTTAAATATTTCTGTCTAAGCTGTGACGAAAGTCACATAGTCCAGATTACTCCAGAATAGCTTCTCTGCATCCTGTTTTCTGTCTTTCTTTGCATCAATATTTGGGTTCAGTTTGTGATTAAAGTTATTTTAAACAACAATAATCAAGAGTTAAGTTCATGAAAAAAATTGGATGGTTATTTTAATATTCTATTTATGCAACCGCAAAATTTGAAAAATTTCCGTGGTATATTGCTATCACGTTGGCGTCGTCGTCGGCGTCGTCGTCGTCCAAATACTTTTAGTTTTCACACTGTAACTTAAGTAAAAGTGAATAGAAATCTATGAAATTTCTACACAAGGTTTATGACCACAAAAGGAAGGTTGGAATTGATTTTGGGAGTTTTGATCCCAACATTTTAGGAATTAGGGGCCAAAAAGGGCCCAAATAAGCATTTTCTTGTTTTTTGCACATTAACTTTAGTATAAGTAAAGGTTTATGACCATAAAAGGAAGGTTGGTATTGATTTTGAAAGTTTTGGTCCTAACAGTTTAGGAATTTTGGGCCGTAAGGGTCCAAAATTCAACTTTGTTTGATTTCATCAAAAATTTAATAATTGGGGTTCTTTGATATGACGAATCTAACTGTGTATGTAGATTCTTAATTTTTGGTCCCGTTTTCAAATTGGTCTACATTAAGGTCCAAAGGGTCCAAAATTGAACTTTGTTTGATTTCATCAAAAATTGAATCCTTGGGGTTCTTTGATATGCCAAATCTAACTGTGTATATAGATTCTTAATTTTTGGTCCTATTTTCAAATTGGTCTACATTAAAGTCCAAAGGGTCTAAAATTAAACTTAGTTTGATTTTGACAAAAATTGAATTATTGGGGTTCTTTGATATGCTGAATCCAAACATGTACTTAGATTTTTGATTATGGGCCCAGTTTTCAAGTTGGTCCAAATCAGGATCTAAAATTATTATATTAAGTATTGTGCAATAGCAAGAAATTTTCCATTGCACAGTATTGCGCAATAGCAAGAAATCTTCAATTGCACTGTATTGTGCAATAGCAAGTCTTTTCTATTGCACAGTATTGTGCAATAGCAAGAAATATCTAATTGCACAATATTGTGAAATAGCAATTTTTTTTTTAATTAGAGTTATCTTTCTTTGTCCAGAATAGTAAGTAAGAAATATCTAATTGCACAATATTGTGCAATAGCAAGAATTTTTTTAATTGGAGTTATCTTTCTTTGTCCAGAATCAATGTATATTCACGTTTAACTACCAACTGACAAATTAAAACAATCTTTACCATTCAGTGATAACAAGCAGTTTTTTTACATCTTAATATTTTATGATGTATTTAAATGAGTAGTTATTGTTGCAAATTCCATTAGAAATTTAAATAAGGTCAGTTTTGGAATAAGGGAAAGGGGGGTGTGAAAAAAAAATTGGGTTCAATTTTTCTCATTTAAAATTTCATAAATAAAATGAAAATTTCTTCAAACATTTTTTTGAGAGGATTAATATTCAACAGCATAGTGAATTGCTCTAAGAGAAAACAAAAATTTTAAGTTCATTAGAACACATTCATTCTGTGTCAGAAACCTATGCTGTGTCAACTATTTAATAACAATCCAAATTTAGAGCTGGATTCAGCTTGAATGTTGTGTCCATACTTGCCCCAACCGTTCAGGGTTCAACCTCTGCAGTCGTATAAAGCTGCGCCCTGTGGAGCATCTGGTTTTAGTATTTAATCATAAATATCCTTATAAATGACCTCGGGTTTTTTTTAGCAGTCAAACATTTACAGTACATGTTCACGCTGAAGGCAGGAAGCAGGGTTCTGCAGCATCCTTTATTTCGGTTTATAAAATGGTAAAACATCATACTTCTGATGTTGACCGTCAGTCCAACAATATAATTGTTTGACAATTTTTCATATATCATATGAAAATTGCCAAACAATAAACTACAATGCTCTGTGGATATACATATATGATTTATATATGAGTTAAAAGGAATATAGGATCCTCATTAATTGATTGATTGATTGATTGGGGCTAAATACCACTTTTAGTACTCTTGTCAATTTCTTTGCAGCCATCTTTTATTGTGTCAAATGCAATTACTTACTTTACTTACTTAGGTTTACTTAGGTTCTTTTACTGATACAGGAACTAAAATTCCTCTTCATCAGTCTCTATATCTAAATCTTCTCCACTTCTGGTGATTGGTGATTTATAGTCTTCCTACATCATTGTTTGGTTCTTCCAGTATTTGTCTAGTCTATTCTTAAATGTATTTGTGGTTGGTGATGTTACTATAATTTCGGGTAGTGTATTCCATGTTTTTACCACTCGTAGAGCGAAGGCATTCCTCCTTAATTCTGTTCTTGCTCTCTGTGGAAATATTTCCAGACTGTTGCCGCTTACCCCTGTTTGTGTTGTCATATCCTTCCATAATTTAACAAATTGTGCCGTCTCTTTATCATATTTTCCGTTCAGTATTTTATATAATTCAATCATGTCACCTCGGACTCCTCTAAAATTTAGAGATGGTAGTTTCAATTTTTGCAGGGTTTTTTTTTGTTCTTTTGTCACAGATGCTTTTTACCTTACTTTAGGACAACCTCTTAGACCACTACCAAGAAGAATCTTTACAAACATGTTTAGAAAGATAAATTGTTCTAATTCTGTAGTTTGTATAGATCATTTAAATTTTTATTCAGAAACATTGTCATATTTAATTGTTTAATACTTATTGTTAAAGGTTTGTGATGAATTGTTCTTTTGATTTTTCCCTTTACTTGGTTATTTCAGGATTTTAAAATGAAGTTTTGAGTGTGAGAAAATTGTAAGAGTCAAATATGAGTTTAGGATTCCACAAATTTTTAGAAACTTGTTGAGATAACCTAAATGAATCAATTCTAAATACAAATTTAATGAGTTACATAATTTAACTTGCAAATAGTACATTCCATACCTTTGTATTATTTTGTGGTTTCAGAGGAGATGTGGGTGAGAAAAAACAGTGTCTTAATTTAATAGTATAGATAAACTTTATGTTACCAATGTAAGATTTGAATTTACCACTTTGTTTTAAGTTAATGATTGTTTGTTTCAGGACACCCATCCACGCTGTTTATGTACTATCTGTGATTTCATGGCCGAGCATGCCTATGTTAACCACTTTGTATTAAGTTTATAATGATTATTTGTTTCAGGACACCCATCCACGATGTATATGTACTATCTGTGATTTCATGGCCGAGCACGCCTATGTTTACCACTTTGTGTTAAGTTAATGATTGTTTGTTTCAGGACACCCATCCACGCTGTATTTGTACTATCTGTGATTTCATGGCCAAGCACCCCTATGTTTACCACTTTGTGTTAAGTTATAAATGATTGTTTGTTTCAGGACACCCATCCACGATGTATATGTACTATCTGTGATTTCATGGCAGAGCACGCCTATGTTTACCACTTTGTATTAAGTTAATGATTGTTTGTTTCAGGACACCCATCCACAATGTATATGTACTATCTGTGATTTCATGGCCGAGCACGCCTATGTTTACTACTTTGTGTTAAGTTAATGATTGTTTGTTTCAGGACACCCATCCACGATGTATATGTACTACTGTGGATTCATTATTATTCGTTGGATACCAATTTTCGTGGGTTTCGTGGATACAGGTGAACCACGAATTCATATGTTCAACGAATTACAAATTTTCTTTAGGCTTTGTACATAGAAATCAGCAAACAACGAATTCAAATATCCACGAAAATGTTAAATTTCTTCAATCCACGAAAATTGATATCCACGAAAATAAATGAATCCACAGTATCTGTGATTTCATGGCTGAGCACGCCTATGTTTACCACTTTGTGTTAAGTTAATAATTGTTTGTTTCAGGACACCCATCCACGATGTATTTGTACTATCTGTGATTTCATGGCCGAGCATGCCTATGTGATAAAGAGACACATGATGAGACATACTGGAGATGGTTGTACATGTGAAATGTGCGGTAAAACATACAAGGTGAGGCTAGGGGCTTTTTATATACCCTCTTTCTGAAATGGGTGGTATATACTGAAATCGTCTCTCTGTTTGTTCAATTATCAGTCCCACTTAAGTATCTGCAACTGCTCCTCAACAGATTTACAGAATTTTATGAAAGTTTTCAAAAAGTTATTCACATTCACAAATTGTTCGTTCATTCTATTCATATGAATTATCTTTTAAGTTAACTTTATGCTCAATCCAAGTCACAATTTGTAAAAGTAAACCATTATAGGTCAAGGTATTACTTTCAGCACAGAGCCTTTGCTCACACCGAACAGCAAGCCTGGTGATAAAAGTCCCCTAAAAATATGTTTGCAGCTTCTTTTTACATCAAAGTATGCTAAACTTTTAGACAGCTTTTCAGTAAAGCCATGTGTGCTAAAAAAAACTTGTCAAAGCTATCTTTGACCATTTGTGATGGAATGACATTACCTCAAAGTCTTATATTTTCATATACTCTGTATATATATATTTACCTGGCAGTAAATTTCTTTGATGTAGAGCTTTTATGAAACAGATGATTATCTCTTGGGTTAACCAGAGATATCTATATATGTACATGGAAGATGTCCAGAAATAATACAATTAACCCCAAAGATCTGTAAATTCTCCTCTTATATAAATCAAGTGACTTCCGATACTACAAAGGAAATTTAAAAAATGATAAAAGACAGTTGTCTAATGAATGAGCTTTGCATGATTTTTTTTACTTCAGAACACTTGTCAAAAGCCTGGTGACTAATCTTTGTCAATTGACACACGATGAAGTTGACCTTGTACATACATGTACTTGTACACGGAGATTATCACAACTTGATCCTCATTTATTTGTACTCTCTTAGTCTTATAGACTATACAATCTTTGGGGATCTGAATCCTATAGGCCTGGCCTATTTTGATGTGACAGACCAAATTGGTCTTCTTGATTAATTTGTGAAATAAGAAAGTTCAGAATTTTTAACTTCTATTTAGGCAGTTTATCATTATATCAATGCCTTTAATCTGATTGTGACTATTCTGAATGTGTATTCTACAATAGGTTTGAAATTGTGACCAATCTTTAGACTTATGGTACCTAAGGATCATGACTCCACAAAGAATTTGAAGAATAAGAAAGGAACTAAACTCCTGTAGATATATTTTTGCCTTTAGTGTGATTACAGTCAAACTGAATATATATCACATCTCCTTTTATTCATATCTAAGATATGTTATAAATAAAAACAATATCAATGATATATACTGGCTTAATGTGGAGGTAAAATAGAATCCATTATTTGGTCCCTGAAATTGAAAAAAAACAGTAAAGCTATTCATTATGAAAAAAAAAGAAGATGTAGTATGATTGCCAATGAGACAACTCTTCACAAGCCTTTCAAAAATTTGTAAATTTAATTGATAAATCAAATTGCTGCATGAAATGCAATCCAAACCATATGTTACTGACTTGATATATGAATATTGCAAGGCTTATCACTACCTTTTTGATACACACAATATAGTGCATTGATCATAACATTCTATACATCTTATCCATGAACTTTTGACGTAATATATGCTCAGATATTCATTTCTTGTCACAAAATGATGTTACACGTGTTGCTGGAATTTTATATCGGTTCTAAAAATATCAATGATGCCATTGTTAAAGTCACCTTTAAAATTTGGAGTTATCTCCCATTGTCCAGAATTGTAGTTGAATTACCAACAACCAATGCTTTATTTATACAATGCATTATTTAAATTTACTTCCCACTGAAAAATTTATTCACCCTTCAGTGCTTACAAGTACTTTGATTTAAAACTGTTACTTCATGGTGGGAAAGGGAACGGATACATTTAAATACTCAACAAAATAGAAATTTGAAGCTACTTTGATATGAGGAAATAATGAAAAAGCAGGAAATTATTTTCCATTGGAAGTTGAGCAAGGAAATATCAATCAGGATACTAGGAATTCAAGTACCTCTCAAAATGAGTGAATCCAGAGTACTTATGTGTTTTGGAGTCAATGGAGTAAAGGGACCATTGTCATTGTGGGTGGCTGAAAGGCCGCTGTGTATCTGTGTACATCCTGTATTGTAGAGTCTAACTAAATAGGTACCATTCATGTCAAACGATTTCTTCATTTGATATTCAACCTCAAACATTCCGAACATAACCCTGACCCTTAAGTATCAGCTAAGTGTGATCATAAGATCATTTTGCATATCTGTATATAGAAAGTAACATCCTTGATATAATTAATCAATAAAAAAGTGTTACAAAATTTCAAGGATCACTTAATATTTTGATTTTTAAGTGATTTTGGTGAATATCCTTATTATTATAAATTAAAAAATGAAAATAAGAATGTGTACCACATAGAGAAAGAGAATGATCCTTGGTGAATAACCTGACAACTTTAGTGCAATGTTGAAGGAAAAAAGTTCTTGCTGCAGTAGTCTATAAAAAGTAGAATAACAAAAATACAAAAGAAAATTCCAAATGGAAAGCTCCTTTATTAAGTGGCAAATCAAAAGTTTAAACTGTCATATTCCAGACTTAGTACTATAGGAGATGATTTTGGTAACATTTTTTATAAAACTCTGTACAGGACGTCCATTTATGTATTTTTTTGATACATGGAACCTTCTTGAACTTCCCACTTGATGGGTTTACATTTGTCTTCAGAACGAATTTCAGTCCAACCAATCTGAAAAAAACTATTTTTAGCTGTCCATTGTTTTCTTCAATTATTGAATAACCCCTAAATTTTATCTATAATAGCCTGAGCTTGTTTAAAAGGTATATTGTGTCAACTAATAGTGGACTTGTACCATTCCCTTTACTCTGAAATGAATTTACACCTCACACGGCTTAAAACTAAAGACCTACATGGTTTAAACAACTGACATTGAAAAAAAATAGAATTGAGTTCTTTTAAGGTTATTAATTTTTATTAATGTGTCTTTTTTATGAAAAGTAAAAGAAAATTCAAATCTAGGGAAAAAAATGGCATTATAATTTCTCCTTTTACATGAGTGAAAACCAGTACTAGTAGTTACGATTGTAATTTCAAAACTTGATTTGACTTTTCAATTCATGTAGGATAAAATCTATCAATTAATTGAAAATCTGTTAGAAAGCTGTCATACCAATTGGATATGTAGGACCCTTGATCACATAATTGTTAATTTTATGCCATGTGTTTTCTTTCATTATGATGTATCAATATTCAAAATTGAATGTGATAAAAGATTAATCTTTGTACTTCTATCTACATGTATATATTTGAAAAGGTGACTTTGGTATTGATTTACTTCTGATTTCACATTTTTATTGTCTACAATTTTTTCAAAATTTTATAGTTTTACACTGGATTTTCGAAATTTTATTTTTGTTGACCATCCACTTTTCTATATTTTTAACATTTTATAGTTTTACACTGGGTTTTTGAATCTAAATTGCATAAATTTTAGTCTGAGCAATACATAATTTGGTAGTTTGAATAATTAAACCATGTGTATATTGGTTTGCTATTTTATATGTTCAAATTATGCCAATTAGATTTGCATTAAGATGGAAAATTTTATGACAGACATTGCTTATCTTATATACAATTTAAGATGTTGGTTGGATAGTGCCCCAAATTAGCACATTTCTAGCTGAAATTTCAAAAAAGAAATGCGGCTGTTTTTGGGCCTTATCCAACATACTTCTTTTATTTGTCCAAAATAAGCAATGTCTGTCCAAAATTTTTCATCTTTATGTTAATAGAATTGGCATAATTTGAACAAAGCAATTAACTTTTGACCAAAAACACACTGACTAGATAAAAAATGTGTCTCTTTGTTGAAAATTAACAAATCAGTGTATTTTCAATGACGTCACAAATTTTGATTTTTCCAAGAAATTTAATGAGAACAGGGTCGATGTTTATTTGCTTGGGGATTTTTTGTGGACTAGAAACATTCAGCTCATATAATAACAAAAAAAAGATCTTTGGAACATATTTGACTTGAATTTTGTTATTTTTCTATTTTTGCCAATCTTTTTTTTTTAAATCGTCAAAAGTTGGACAAAAATAGTTTTATTTCAATTTCTCATTTGCCTTTTAATTAACTTTGAGCACTTTTTACCTTGAATTAATTAACTTTAAATATTGGGTGCCGAATAGAGTCTTGCTGAAGAACCTACTTGTTTTCTTTTGAACAAAAAAGTGATTTACACACAGAATATGAAAACTGTAAACCAAATAGATTATCTATCCCAATTAATATATTTTGAAGGGGAAAGAGGTTAGAACAGACAGTTTATGATGTTATATACTGATTTCAAGTCATAAAAAGCCTTAAAAAAATAATACTGTATTGCTTTAAAGAGGCATCAAGTCACAAAGATACGTCTTTGAAATCTATGTCGGGGTATATTTTCCTGGATTTTATTTAACATTGACCTATTAATAAGATATAAACAATAATAACAATAATGTTGTTGGAAGAAGGCACTTAATCATTGTTAATGTAGTAGGAAATACTCCAGGATACAAAAGTATTAACCAAGGACTTATTATACAGCGACGTTATTAATTAATGCTGATTTGACATGTAAACCATTGCTGCAATGCGTTCTTTGGTCCTTGTACAGAATAGTACTCTCCTAACCACCATGTACCAAACATGTACTCAATTCTTAATATTTATGTCTCTTATGTGTAGCCATACAATCCAAAATATCATTATTTGACTTCAGGTTACAAGAGCGCAATTATTCGTAATGCATTTTCCATAGGGTACCACTAGTGTTCCGTATTTTTTTTCTCGAAGACTACACAAACTAGGGAAAAAACGGTGGCAGTTCCTGTTACTAGAAATGCCAGTTTTGCATTACAAAAAATAAAAAATATAGGATTATGCGGCTCAAATTGACTTAAAATGCAATTGAAAAATATAGTCTACATTTTTCGCTTAATGAAAAAGGCATATTTTTAATGGCTCTGACGTGCAGAAATTGAAAATATTTTCTATACTTTGTAAAATGTGAATATGATTTTCGGCAATTTTTATATCTAATTGGATACGCTTTCGATTAAATCAGAAGCCGTTTCGGATTCTATTCTGAGTACCATCTTGCGGTAAAAAAATTGCCGGTATCTTGTAACCTTCAGGTGATTCTTTTGATACTTTGCTGGATATAGGACATTTTTCTTATCTTTGATGAAAGTATGGAAGGCAAGAGAAAACAATCTCAGATTATGTAAAAAAAAAAAAAATTGAAGCATACACTCATTACTTTGTTCAACTATCCATAAGTCTATCAGTCCAAAACAAATGGGTTTTGTTTGAAATCTGCTGATTTTATGTTTTGATTATAACAACTTATACTGATTGGTGATTATGGATGAGTAGGATGTCAAGTATTTGGGCGGGGAAGGGGTATCTATGAGCTACTGCTCACAGTTTCACTTGTTTCACATAAGTTCAAAGTTACTTTATAACTATCAAAAGAGATTTCTTTAAAAAAGATAAGCTAAATATAACAAAAAAAGTCTAGAAACCATTGCTTTTCTATATTAAAAGATATGCTGATGGAAGAGATAGGAAATGGAATGAAGCCTATTGATTTTGGGGTCAAAGTTTAAGGTTACTATAACTTGAAATAGATTTTATTTTGGAAAGAATAGGTCTAGGAAACACTTCACAAATAAAACTGTTTTCCTAAGGGGAAGTTAACTTAAGACATTCAAAATGGTAAGATTAATACTTTAATAAACCTTTTCTATTTTTAAATCACTTGAAGTAATGATCTTAAATTTGTTCCTAATTACATTTGAATATTGTTTCCTTTTTCCTTTGGTATTTGTCTTCCTTGAATGAAGTAAGCTATTACTCTTGCATGTACAACCTTGGACTACTACTGTTGTTTGTACTTGTAAAAGACACTCAATGAAAAATTCTTCAATTTCAAAATTTTCTCAAAATAAAACGGAAAATTTCTTCTATTTTTTAGGAGAAAATTTATTGTTTTAAAGCTTTCACTTTAAAGAAAATTTAGCTATTTCATATTTTCTGTTTTTCCAATAGAATTTCTGCAATCAGTATTTCTATATATATTCCTCAGAAGTTTTTTCATGGGTTTTGATTTGAAATGTATGTGTAGGATGAATTTAGGTGACTAGTTCAGAGGTTTCAAGGTAATACAGTGCTGTAATTAGGAGAATTCCAATAGTTTCTGGTGTATTATACCACCTCTATGTAACTGATTATACAATCTCTTACCTGGCCATAAAGGTGTGCTCTGTTGCAACCTTTCGCAATGATTCGTAACAAAGGTATCATTACTCAATAGTTAAATTTGTTTTGTAAAGTATTTGTAGTATTAACTTACCTTCTTTTAAAGCATGATTATCTTGCTTTGATTGGTTTATGTGGAGAGTTCATGGATTATTAATTTGGTGCTTGGGATACACTACAAGATACTTTACAAAGTGAGAAACAAGAGACAAAGTCATGGAAGTAAAACATTTTACATTTGGACTAGCTTCAAGCATCAGTAGGTCATGGCCTTCAGTTGATCTTCAATTGATATTTCTGTAAACTAATTTACTGGTATTTTCATGGACTCTTTGTATTTGTATTTGTATTAAGTCCTTTTTACCAATTTCTCAGCTATCAATTTCACCAAAGGAGTAGGTCCGGTAAGGACCGATTTTGGCCTCAAATTTCAGTTTCATCTTACGAAAGATTTTGACCACTTTTTAAACACTTAAGTGTCTATTTTTAATGATTCAAATAATTTATGTGAAAGATTTTAACTTATTTAGTCATTAAAAACGATCCGATTCAAGCTCAAATATGAAAAATCTACCAAATATGCGAAAAAATGTCACTTTTCAGATGGTTTTTGTCAAAAGCGAAAGTGGCCATATCCGTGTTCATCCTCAATCTTTATATATATTATGTATTATCATCAAATACAACTTCCGTTTCAATATTTTGGATGAACACGAATGCGGCCACCTTCGTTTTACACAGAAACCGTCTAAAATTTAAGTAAAATGCTGGAATTGTTATGATTTCAGTAATTTAGCATGACTTAATGGTGCTGGTACCCAATATATGTGCATTGTATTATTGTATTGTCAAAAACAACCCATATTTATGTAGCAGAACCATTCTACTATCCAACAAATAACTAAAAGTTTACATTTTAACAATTTTGTAAAACTGCTATATTTTGGGGCCAAAAAGGGGTCTTACTGGACCTACTCCTTTTTATGTGTTTTTGTTTTTGAGAAGATCCAACTTTATCATACTGACCATCATAGTTTTAGTGTTATTTTTCTGTGTGAATGTTGGATGGGAAATTACATTCCTAGTAGACAACTTTAAAGATTCTAATCATGTACTTGCATGTCTTATCCCTACACTTGTTGAAAGACAAACCTATTGTCTTAATCATCTATCAACCCATCAAGCAACAGGCTTCATGCTTTTTGGGGGAATTTGATATGGTAAAAACACTTTACACACAATTTTTATGCCACACTTTGGTCTGAGCATTTGTCATTTTTTCATCTCTCCAGCTTCGTGTTAAGGTCAAGGTTAGTTTTGAAACTGAAAATGATTGTGAAAGTTGGGCATTCAAGTACTATGGACACATTCTTGTTACTTATAACTTGAAAACCAAATATGTTTTTTATGCAGTTACACTTCTCCATATTGTAAATACTGAAATGTACCTCAAAGTCAAAATTATAATTATTTAATGTATGTTTTCTTTTAATTTCAGGATCAATACATTTTGAAGATGCATATAAAGATGGTTCACATGCCTGCTGATGTGTTGTTTGAGTGTACCATATGTTATAAAAAGTTCACCAGGAAGGCACATCTAAAACGTCATCTCAGAATACATGAAGCTGAAAAACCATATAAATGTCCTCACTGTGAATATAGGTATGTAATAAGTCTACTGAAAAACCATATAAATGTCCTCACTGTGAATATAGGTATGTAATAAGTCTACTGAAAAACCATATAGATGTCCTCATTGTGAATACAGGTATGTAATAAGTCTTCTGAAAAACCATATAAATGTTCTCACTGTGAATATAGGTATGTAATAAGTCTACTGAAAAACCATATAAATGTCCTCACTGTGAATACAGGTATGTAATAAGTCTACTGAAAAACCATATAAATGTCCTCACTGTGAATATAGGTATGTAATAAGTCTACTGAAAAACCATATAAATGTCCTCACTGTGAATACAGGTATGTAATAAGTCTACTGAAAAACCATATAAATGTCCTCACTGTGAATACAGGTATGTAATAAGTCTACTGAAAAAACATATAAATGTCCTCATTGTGAATACAGGTATGTAATAAGTCTTCTGAAAAACCATATAAATGTTCTCACTGTGAATATAGGTATGTAATAAGTCTACTGAAAACCATATAAATGTCCTCACTGTGAATATAAGTATGTAATAAGTCTACTGAAAAACCATATAAATGTCCTCACTGTGAATACAGGTATGTAATAAGTCTACTGAAAAACCATATAAATGTCCTCACTGTGAATATAGGTATGTAATAAGTCTACTGAAAAACCATATAAATTTCCTCACTGTGAATACAGGTATGTAATAAGTCTACTGAAAAACCATATAAATGTCCTCACTGTAAATATAGGTATGTAATAAGTCTACTAAAAAAACATATAAATGTCCTCACTGTGAATATAGGTATGTAATAAGTCTACTGAAAAACCATATAAATTTCCTCACTGTGAATACAGGTATGTAATAAGTCTACTGAAAAACCATATAAATGTCCTCACTGTAAATATAGGTATGTAATAAGTCTACTAAAAAAACATATAAATGTCCTCACTGTGAATATAGGTATGTAATAAGTCTACTGAAAAACCATATAAATGTCCTCACTGTGAATATAGGTATGTAATAAGTCTACTAAAAAACCATATAAATGTCCTCACTGTGAATATAGGTATGTAATAAGTCTTTTTTTTACCATTCAAGTTATAAGAGCATTCAGGTTATATGAACAGATTTATTTAAGAATTGAATGCTTCTTTTTGTAACTTCACAGGGTGGTAAAAGGGTTGACCGAAGTTCATTTTGTATGAAGTGCTTAATTCTAAAAATGTGTGCATGGTCAATGCTTTTACAACCCTATGAAGTTACAAAAAGAGGCATTCAATACTTATAACTACATTTTTTAGCTAGGATCATGAAAACCCGATTTTTATCAAGTTTTTCTTCAAATTACCTGTGCACTAAGCCACTTTATTGTGGGACCTCTAATCATCATAAATGATAAATTTTATTGTGTAATGAAGTTCATTAAGGAATAACACGAGGTTGCAGCGTAACCAATCAGAATAACGTATTATAATGAAACATACATTTAATGTAATAATTTATGTAATTTCGATTTTAATCGTTTTTTGACGAGTTCACTTTAAAATAAACAGAATCAAAATCTATTGATTAAGAGTTTAGTATAGTAGAAATTTAACAGGATAGTACACTTGATGTAAACCTACTTGATGTCATTATTATGTAAGTAGTGACGTAACTGTGATGTATTACTTATACAGTACTGGTTTTGTTGACCCGTATGAAGTGTTTATATCATACTTCATTATAAGGTATCTCCAGATATTGATGTCAACAACCTGCTTTTATACAGATGTTCTTTTCTAGGTCTTATTTTGTTTCTTCATCAAATTTTTTTTGCAGATTTACTTTGCCATGTCAGACATGGGCATTTGTCATATCTGATCGCTACAGTACATATTTGTGTTGACTTCGCCTCAACTCCTCATCAGAATGAAATTGTTCTTTTTCAGAATCTTCATGTGACGTCATTATGCACTTCCTGTCTTTTAAAACTCAAACTACTGTAAGGGTTTAGGTGATCTTTGCTCACTATCATCTATTTCCTGTTTTGCTCATACAACATTGTCTTGGCAAAAAGAAACTTAGTTTTACTTTGACTTGCGCTCATTTCAACCTACATTTTTCATGTGTTGAAGGACCTTATACATGATGTTTAAACAGAATAGATTATGATGTAATGGATTGTAAACTACCTGTTTTTCTCATCTTTAAGATAGACAAAAATAGATATCAATTTTAAAGAAAAAAATTGCAGAATATGAATCTTGTCTATTTTGATAACAGAGCCGTATAAAAATTTCTGTTTGAAATTATGTTGAGAATAGAATAAAATATTTTAAAATGTCTAACCGACATTCATGATTAAAAGTACAAGTATAAACGCAAATAGCAAATAATCGATGAAAAATGTTAATAATATTGAAGTAAACAGAAAATATATTGTTTCCTTGAACTTTCTTGACATAAATTATTGACCCTGTGACCAGATTTTTTATGGTGAGTATATTAAGTTCATCTGTTTTATAATCAACAGGATGAATTTGCATCTAATATTTTCTGATGTTTCAGTATTTTTTGTTTTGTGGACTTTATTTTTGTATTCTGTGCAGTGTTTTGTGGACTTCATTTGGTTTACTCCTTGTTTTTCTATTTAGCCATGGTGTTGTCTGTTTAACATCAGCTAATGGTTTCTGATATTTAAATAAGCAAATGTGGTATAATTACAAGTATCCACCAAAGTTCAAATGAAGTCACTGTGGTAACTACCAAGTATAGGACACCAAAGATGTTCAACAATGAGAGTACAGTCCTTTATAGTCAGCTATAAAAAGTCCCAACATGAAAATTATGAAACAATTCCATTGAAAAAAAAATTACCAATAATAGCAAAACGATTGATGAAAAACAAATATGGCAGACATAAAACAATAACAATCATTGAACTGCAGGCTCCTGACTTGGAACAGGCACATAATGGATCATGGTAGAATTTTTTTTTTAGTTTTTTTTTAATTAATCATAGTTTTATTGCACTTTTGCTGTTAACAATTTACTCAATCTACAGCTTCGATTAAGTATCCCTTAAATTAGTCATTGAATATTTAGTGGAAAATATTCAATAAGTATATCTATAAAATTAGTTGTATTTATTACATACATTATAACAGTTCTACAGAGCACAATTTCATACAGAGTTAAACATGTTTGTGAGCACTCAACCCTACCCAATCTTGGACATTCTTTATTTTTTGTTCATGCTACATTTGTAGAAATTTTGAGACTTGAATTGAGGAATGTTTATAGATCTTGCCACACTTTTTTTACCATTTTTTTTTTAATAGAATAAAAGAACTGGTTTACTTTAAATCTTTGATGTTTGCACATTTAGAAACAAACATGGAACTAAAAGTTTTCTTTTGAATCATTTGAAGAAGAAAAAACAGCAACCATCTACTTAATTATTTGTAATTATTTGTTTCTGTAATGCTTTCTATTCTTTTTTATTCATTTTTTTCCTACAATCAAAACCATTTTTTTTTTTACATGGTTATAGAAAATCTGTTGTAACAAGGCATTATAATTTTCCTCTGGAGATATTGTATCAAGTCCCCCTAGATATGAATTAAATTTATAAAGCTGAAAATAACCACTAATTTTGAACCTTTACTCTGAATGCTAAATCTGATACAAGTGTATTACATAGAAATAGTGTAGTAGCATGACCCAAGCAGTTCATATCTGGGCCACACGTAAGTCCATCTGATCCAGGAAATATATTCAGTCCATTCAGCAATTTCTTATGTTTGAACATTTGACATGTCAAGTAGTTGTGGCGACACTGTCCTCAAGTGGGATTAATCTGTTTGGTCAATATGAGTTACTTCCCTTACACCAGGTCTGTCAAACATTTCACCATGGTGGAGAGAAAAGTAAAATTTGACATATATTATAGCTACCTTCATTTTTTGGTAAAAATGGTGCATTTTCTAAAGTAGATTTTTTGTCTGCAATTTTCTGAAATATGCAATAAATAGAAAATGAATGAGCTTTTGTTTTTGAATTAGCAGAAAGTGCAGATGAAATTTACCTGATGTCAATGTTTGTTTAATGCAGTATGATTGAGATGAAAATTGTCTAAATATAGATTTTAAAAGAGAAGTTACTGAAAAAGGGGTTGGTGACCTGCTTATTTTTGTTAATTTTATTATTTTGTGTTTGCTTGCAACTTGCACTTAAGTACAAATTTTATGAAAACAGTATTTTTTATTTCAAGTTTTATTTTAATTTATTTTCAACAAATTAGCATATTTGGATAAACTATATGCATGTAAAGTAATTTGTCTTCATCTTCGGCTGTTATACATACATGAAATTGATAAAACATTTGCTTTTGATGTGAGAAAAAGTGTTCTAATTAGGCCTTAAACTGCTGTCTTGCAGTTTTTATAGTCCATGTTATTTTTAAAAAAAATTTAAAAGTTCATTTAATTTGTAAAGGTATAAGATGTATATCATTTTTATTTTGTAAACGCTTTGGAAATGCCATAGAATTTGCTCAGAGAAAGTGACGTTGTGATACTTTTTGAGTCCTTTCACTTCCATTGTGCTGAGAAATCTATGCAGAATAGATCAAAAAGAAATCTTCAGTTCAGTTGAAATTGGATGAAAAATTGCTTCAATTGAAATTTAATTTGTCCATTTCAAAATTTTAAATTCCATATTTCTTTTCATGTAGTCAAAATTAAATTTTGAATAGAAAATGTATATTTAGTTTGGGAAAAAGCAGTTGAAAGCAGTTTTGTGTATTCTTTTTTCATTGCTGTAAATAGGTATATAAATGTCTGCTTGATGGATATCTTTTCTGTTTATGTAAAGTTGATAAATGCCATGCACCTTTAACCACACAAAATAATGAAGTTTGATTTGATTTAAATTTAATATTAAATCTTTTAATCTTTTTTATGCATATTTGAAATTATATATTTACATTTTTCTCAACAGGGGACTGAGTCGATAAGTATTTGTCAATATAAGATGGGGTACATACAACGTTGAGAACTGTACTTGTATCTTCCCCTAAAATTGTATGGTTTAATGTACTCATTATCTATTTAGACATGATTTCCTACAAAGGATATCATCAAGGGACGGACACCTTGCAAACCAATACAACGGAATGGACAAAGTTTTCATTGAATAGTTGGTGTATTGTAAAGGTTGATGAACCTTTTATCAATTTAGATGTGATTTTTGACAAAGAAATCATTACCTTTGGTTTTGAAAGAATGCAAGGGGTATCTCAGGTCACACTTGCCCTTCCCTAAATACAGGAAAATAGGTCTCATGTTACCACACTGACCACAATCTAATTACCACCTTCCATGTAAACTCGTTAGTTTGGACATTATCATCAACAGAGTGAAAACTTCTCCACAATGATGGGAAAATTACAACTTCACATGAAAATACTTTATTAATTATAATTCCAGTGAAATTAAAACAGGTTTCCTTTTAGTCAAGAACGGTACAAATATATTAAAGGTTATTCTCAGGTTAAGAAGATGTAAACAAACTTAAACTGTCTGCAAACAAAGGGATTCTTCAAACAAAAATCACCACTTAATAGGTCAGAAAATAATATTAAGCTATGATAATATTTTCTGTTAGGATTTTGTAATGTTAGAGACAGATAAATAACAAGTAAACACTGACCACACAGAATATTTTCATAATTGATAGAATTTTAATTTTTAAAAGTCTAACTTTATTTTTGTTTATTTTCAAATGAGCATTGATCTATGTATACAATGAAAATTTACAGCTACTTGTTATTTTTAAAGCAGTCATTGCTACATTCCTGGCCTCTTTTCCTTGAATGTGAAATTACCTAATACATCATTCGAGCATAAGTAGCACAATGGGTGTAGAATTAGGAGCAGTATCTGCTAACCTATCCAGATCACCTGAGATCAACCCCTATTTATTGGTGAAGGTCATTTTGCTCAATCTTTTGTTTTCTACTGAGTAATGTGGACTATAAGTTTGTCATTTTGTAGTTTTTTGCCTTTTTATTTTGTACTTTCTTCTATGACTTATGTTTTTTGTTTGTCCCTTTGGTGTAATCTTCTCTCTAGTTTTTGAACTTCCAGTTAGGTTAATTAAGTGTTAGCTCCATGAGAAAGGCCTCATTGGGACTTCGAGACAAAGAACAACAATTGAAACACAGCTCCTTTGCTTTTTGTCTGATCAACTAATGTAAAGTGACATTTTTTCATATATGTGTACAGTCATGTGTTGCATATGAATAAATAAATGATAGCAAGTGAAAAGTTTGATTTTAATCAGACTCGAATTTGTACAACATATCTTTCTTGTAATTTTTTTTTTGTCAGACTTTTTTTTCATTTTCTTATACATATATATTATATATTAGATTGAGTTTTCAAGTTAAGCCCTTCATGTTTGCTTCAAAAGGTTCTATAATAAGATGAGCAAACTCTCATTTAGTATTCACTACTTTTGTCAGACATAGATTTTATTATCCTTTAGTTGAAGTACTGTGGATTCATTCATTTTTGTGGGTTCCAATTTTTAGTGGATTAAGGAAACTTGAACTATTGTGGATGTTTGTTGTCATAGTTTTGTCAATGTCTGCCTAGCAGCCTTTAGAAAATTTGTAATTCATTTAACATTCAAAATTGTGGTTCACCGGTACCCACAAATTCCACGAAAGTTGGTCTCCAACGAATAATAATGAATCCACTGTATCATTCTATAATGTAAGAATTGTAGAAAATAATGACTTAGGCCAGAATATCTTTGGCAAAATCAGAACTTCATTGGTAGATATTTATTGTTTTTTTGGATTCAGACTTGTTTTAACCTATGAATATTTAAAAAATTAATGAAAAAAAATTTGTAATTAAAACAAATTCACACAAGATAACATGAATACCTTGTTTATTTTATTAGGTGTTTTTTTTCTGAGACCTAAGATTTTTGAAATCACAATGTCTAGTTTTCCACAGGAACTATTTGATTAATACTTTATTCCTTACATATGTGAAATCAATAAATGTAAGTTAGCATTTATAAACTTCCTGTTACTGACCACTGGTCTTCACTGACCAGTACTGACCTTTCATGTAATCAGGCCAATCTTCTCATTTCTGTCAAATTTCTCTCATTTTTACACTTCCTTTTTATGATATTTAGTATCAGATTTCTTTAATTAGATGGGAAATGTTTTGTTAGATGGAAAAAAAAACATTTTTGTTTCATACCCAAAACAAAGTTATAAATATACTTAAATTTTATTTTGGTATGGCTATAGGCCCTAGGGGTATATTTCATTGAGAATCTTATGATTCAGTATATTACAATATATATGTACCATTAAACCTGCTTCTTCTTAATAATCTACCAGTTTTAACTAACAGCACTTAAAGAATAAAGGATTATTGAATAATTATTGGCAAATAAAGTTTCTTATTTATATATATTGCAAGAGCTTGCTAGTGCAATATATATTCTATGCAATGTAACCCTTTTGTTGTATCCCAAAGTTTGAAAAGCAGTTTCAAACAATTTTTATGCTCCATTTATGGGCATTATGTTTTTCTGTCTGTACGTCTGTTCGTACATCCGTCTGTCTGTCCTGCTTCAGGTTAAAGTTTTTGGTCAAATCAACTTGAAACTTAGTATACATGTTCCCTATGACATGATCTTTCTAATTTTAATGCCAAATTAAAGTTTTGATCCCAATTCATGGTGCTCAGAACATGGAAAATGATAGTGTGAGTGGAGTATCCATGTACTATTAACTCATTCTTGTTTCTTTATGTGCCTCACTGTCCCGAGTCAGGACCCTGTAGTTAAGTGGTTGTTGCAGGTTCATATGAGTCAGATTTATAATTCATAAGTCATTATGTTATGAAGTAGACGTTTTCTGTATTGAATTTGTTAATATATTACTTTTTTTTTCATTGTTGAAGGCTGTATTGTTGCCTATAATTGCTTACATCCACTTTATTTGAATTCTTGTAGATAGCTATCTCATTGGCAATCATTTCACATCTATTTAATTTATTTTGTCACTAATTTGATGCTTTAATTATTTGCACTAGTGCAATGTACTATATGTCACTGCATACACTTTTGGTTAAGTTCAGTTTGAATATGTTGTCTCTGCATAACATTTTTTTGTTGTTCTGGATAGTATTCTACAAATAGAATTCATTCTAAAATATTATTAGTGAAGAATAGAGTATTTTAGTATTCAGCAAACATGCGTGGTAGATTGAACCATTAACCACAACATCAATAAAATCCTTCCCTCTTTGCCTGGTATTTCATTAGGATTTACCTGTTTATATTTCATTATCTCGGTCTCAGTGACCTAACAGCTTTAATGACTCCAATCATTTGGTTAATTTCAAAATAAATTCAGTAACCAGGATGGTATGCTTTTGTTCTATTACCTCTCAAAAGGTGGGTATGGGTAAAGATGTAAACATCTCTGATGTGGGTCTCTCCATAGCTTGTCACATCCAATTGTATAAAAGGAGGGGCAAACCACCCTGTATAGAAAACATGTATATTCCCTCTTAAAAGGTGACCAGGGTAGAGGTCCTTCCATAGCTTGTCACTTGCAAGTGTATAAATTGGTTAAAAAATAGGGCAAAACCTCCTGTCATGTATCATTCCTTCTAAAAGTTTGGTAAAGGTATCTCAATAGCTAATTGTCACTTCTAAATGTATGAATAACTGGTTCAACCAGATGCTCCGCAGGGCGTAGCTTTATACGACCGCAGAGGTTGAACCCTGAACGGTTGGGGCAAGTATGGACACAACATTCAAGCTGTATTCAGCTCTAAATTTGGATTGTGATTTAATAGTTGACACAGCATAGGTTTCTGACACAGAATGAATGTGTTCTAATGAACTTAAAATTTTTGTTTTCTCTTAGAGCAATTCACTATGCTGTTGAATATCAATACTCTCAAAAAAAATGTTTGAAGAAATTTTCTTTTTATTTATGAAATTTCAAATGAGAAAAATTGAACCCAATTTTTTAATCACATCCCCCTTTCCCTTATTCCAAAACTAATCTCAATTAAAATATTCTAATGGAGTTTGCAACAATAACTACTCATTTAAATACATCATAAAATATTAAGATATAAAAAAAACTGCTTGTTATCACTGAATGGTAAAGATTATTTAAATTTATCAGTTGGTAGTAAAAAGTGAATATACATTGTATATTGTATATAACAAAGATTTAAGTTGATTCTGGACAAAGAAAGATAACTCCAATTAAAAAAATTCTTGCAATAAGATATTTCTTGCTTACTATTCTGGACAAAGAAAGATAACTCTAATTAAAAAAAAAATGCTATTTCACAATATTGTGAAATTAGATATTTCTTGCCATTGCACAATACTGTGCAATTGAAAAGACTTGCTATTGCACAATACTTAATATAATAATTTTAGATCCTGATTTGGACCAACTTGAAAGCCCATAATCAAAAATCTAAGTACATGTTTAGATTCAGCAATATCAAAGAGGCCCAATAATTTATTTTTTGTTAAAATCAAACTTAGTTTAATTTTGGACCCTTTGGACCTTAATGTAGGCCAATTTGAAAATGGGACCAAAAATGAAGAATCTACATACACAGTTAGATTTGGCATATCAAAGAACCCCATTTATTCAATTTTTGATGAAATCAAATAAAGTTTAATTTTGGACCCAGATTTGGACCAACTTGAAAACTGGGCCAATAATCAAGAATCTAAGTACATTTTTAGATTCAACATATCAAAGAATCCAACCGATTCATTTTTTGTTAAAATTAAACTAAGTTTAATTTTGGACCCTTTGGACCTTAATGTAGACCAATTTGAAAACATGACCAAAAGTTAAGAATCTACATACACAGTTAGATTCGGCATATCAAAGAACCCCAATTATTCAATTTTGATGAAATCAAACAAAGTTTAATTTTGGACCCTTTGGGCCCCTTTTTTGGCCAAAACTCCCAAAATCTATACCAACCTTCCTTTTATGGTCATAAACTTTGTGTTTAAATTTCATAGATTTCTATTTACTTATACTAACGTTATGGTGCGAAAACCAAGAAAAATGCTTATTTGGGTCCCTTTTTGGCCCCTAATTCCTAAACTGTTGGGACCTAAACTCCCAAAATCAATACAAATCTTCCTTTTGTGGTCATAAACATTGTGTTTAAATTTCATTGATTTCTATTTACTTAACCTAAAGTTATTGTGCAAAAACCAAGAATAATGCTTATTTGGGCCCTTTTTTGGCCCCTAATTCCTAAACTGTTGAAACCAAAACTCCCAAAATCAATCCCAACCTTTCTTTTGTGGTCATAAACCTTGTGTCAAAATTTCATAGATTTCTATTTACTTAAACTAAAGTTATAGTGCGAAAACCAAGAAAATGCTTATTTGGGCCCTTTTTGGCCCCTAATTCCTAAACTGTTGAAATCAAAACTCCCAAAATCAATACCAACCTTCCTTTTATGGTCATAAACCTTGTGTTAAAATTTCATAGATTTCTATTCACTTTTACTAAAGTTAGAGTGGGAAAACTAAAAGTATTCGGACGCAGACGACGACGCCAACATGATAGCAATATACGACGAAAATTTTTTCAAAATTTGCGGTCGTATAAAAATGGGGCAGAGCCTCCTGTTTGGAAATCCTGTACAAGAAGAAGAACTTTTATTTCCAATTATGGGCCCCTAAGGGCATAAATGTCACAACAGTAATGTATATTCCTTCTCAAAAGATGGGTATGGGTTAGGGTATGGGTATGGGCTAGGGTATTGGTCTCTCCATAGCATGTGACTGGTATAAATAACAGGTTAAAAAATGGGGCAAAACCTCCTGTTTGGAAAACCTGTATCTTTAAAACAGTTCTCATTTAGTATGTATTTCACCACAGAACATAAAATGAGCTATGTTTTACATATATCTTACTGACAGATGAAAGTAAGATATGTTTAATGTTTACATTATATTGAATGATGAAACAGAATAGATGTTAATGATGACCACCTAAGTAATACAGGATATATACAATAAATATTTTATTGAATCCCCATTAAAACAAGTGGCTATGAAAAGATTAGGAACAGGCTGTACTTCTGTTTGTGTGGCCATTATGTCTTGAGCACTGGTTTATAGTTCACAAAAGTTATAGAAATTAAAATTTAAGATTATACTTTTCCATAAAGGTTGTTGTCCTGTCAGATTTCCAGCATACTTCCTCTGTTTTTATATTTTACAAATGTAAACAAACACTTGAGAGGTTATTTACCTTTTTTTCTTCATAAATTTTGAAATTTTTTCGTAACCACTTACCCAAGGAACTCTTGATTTTTTTTAGGGTTATTGATCTTATAAATTTTATTAAATAATACCATTCCATATCCTGTTTAATACATCTGGACTAAAGGTTAGAGGGTGTTGAACTCTTAAAGACTGAAAGTGTCCACTACTAATATTGATGAAAAGGCATTGTGAGATAAACCTAGTAACACACTTGCCAAAAACACAAGAGTTGGAAATTGCCGCTTTGTCTTCAAAAGTCTGCATTATCATTCTTTGCAGGCTGTGTAAAAAATGGTTAAGTATTTTTCAAGCTGTGGTCAAGACTATTTACCATTCTCCACTTCTAGCTTTTGTGTAAAGTTTCTACCTAATTTCTTTCACTTAGAAAACTTTCCACCTAAATTCTTTAACTATAGAAAATTTCAAGTTTATAATGTCTTGAGTTGGTTCTTTAACTAGATTGGTCAAACCAAAGACTTAAAAAGTATAAGTTGCATTGCAAAATGGAGAAATAAGAACACAGACTGGTTGGGATGCAGTTAATACCAGTTAATAGCATGTGTCTAGGTAGTGTTATATGTCTTCCTGCAGTTAGTGAACACCTTCTGAACTAAAATGCTGAAAATCTGGCTTAGCATGTCAACCATGTACATTGTAGGATTTATGATCATACACATACCTGCCAACTGTCACTATTTGCGGGGGTTTTCCCCCATGAGAGCCCATAAATGAAAATATTGAAAGAGCAATTTTGTCTTCAATTTTAAACCAAAAAATGATTTTTTAATGGCTACAGGCTTTAAAAAGTATGAAGAAGCCAAAAAAACAACATAAATATACATTTGAAGGTTTTTAGGACTATAAAATCCATCTTTCACGCAGAACCCCCATGGGCATTTTGAAAAGTTGGCAGGTATGCATACAGGTTTTTTTTAACGCATTAAATGAATAATATGCATGTAATATTTGCTACAAGACATTCAATATCTATCCATTTATTTTTATAATTATGTATAAGTCATTGGAGTAAAATTAGATCAATTTAGCCCTCTTTATACTTAATCAGATTTTGATTTGGACATTGTGTATTAAGTTAATCAGGTACAATCTTTCCTTTTGAAACAGCTTAGAGATTAAAGGGACATATGAAGTGTTTGATCACTATGACCTACATATCATACTTCATTGATGTGAGGGAATACTGCCTATTGTTGGGGACTAGTTTATGTGCATAGAGGTTGACTTGTTTAACACTCAACAGATGTCCTTCAAAAAAACACTGGTAAAATAACCTGCCTTTATTTAATTTTTAAACTCTTATTTTCTTTTCAATAGTTTAAATATGCACTTGAAATTCGGCGCAGTTCCCTTTCTTTTATCCACAATATTTGTTAAAAAAATCCAACCACAGAATCTATTTTTATTCATAACTGTATGAATGAAAGAATAAAAATTTGAATAAGAAAATAAGTGAGTCTCAATGATATATATTTGACTGTAAGCTATTTTGTGGTTTCATGCATCAGTAACATGAATTGCTGAACAAGGTTTTTATCTTGGTATTTTACATTTGTGGTTAGTTAGGAGTGAAATACTTGTTGTAGTAATATTACATATAAGAACAGAGTAAATCATTTTATTAAAACTTGACAGTGCTGATGTAGTCTATATTTTGAAATAACACCGTCAATAAATACCGTTAAATCGGTCACAAATTTGATGATGCAGATCTCCTGTATATTTTTCTACTTTATGTCATTTGCATTCCATAATAATACATGTACATGTATTTATCCACATTTTTTAAAAAAAGTTCAGTTTAATTGTGGACCAATTATTGGTATTACTCAGCAGTGATTCAGATTTCATTCTCATCTAGCAACTCTAGCTTCAATTGTCAATGTAGTACAAATGTACTTCATTTCATCAGCATGTTTTTTTCCCCTTCACAACCCCTTATAGTCCTACCCCCATATTGCTCTACTGTCACAAATATTGTTTTGATTCATTCATGTTTAGAAGACAATAACAATCAAAAGTAAGGAGTAAACAAAGACTCACAAAAACCAAAAGACATTAACATCAACAGCTAAAAATAATAAATAAGAAACAACACGAACTCCACTAAAAAACTGGATGAAATAGTATAAAGCAAAACTATCTCCTAAAAAGAGATTCATAGAGTTTCTGTACTTTGTGTTCATTTATTCTGGGGCCACTTATATTATGCGTGTGCTAAAAAATTTCTTTGGCAAAAATGTTTCTGATAAGCCTAAAATTTATTATCCTAAATTTATTTTCCATGTTTTATTTTGTAGAGGTTGTGAAAGATCAGATATATCGAAACATCTACTTATCCATGAAGAACCAAAGCATGTTTGTAAAGTTTGTGGTAAAGCTTTCAGGCATATCAAAAATAAGGAACTGCATTTAAAAAGGTAAGTTTAGTTTAAAAGGTTCTTTTCACCATAATATGTATCTTTCATTAAGTTTTGCATTATAAAACATCAATGCATGTAAAAAGCAAGCTGAAAAGAGGTAAAAAATGAAAGATCTTATTCTAAATAAGAATTACAGGTTATTGATAGTGAAAATCTTGGTCTATGATGCTATATCTTCTTATATTTAATCACTCAAACTTCATCAATTTAATTTGAGTGCCTTGAAATATCTTTGTATAAAGACTGAGAAACAGATGGATATGCAATGTTTATTTCTTCTCCTAAATTGTTAAAATCTATCATTTTGCATTACTGTCGATTTATTTATTTTCGTGGGTACCAATTTTTGTTGATTAATGAAAACTTATATGTTTGTGGATATTTATTTTTTGTTGTTTTGTCAATGTCTGCATACAAGCCTATAGAAAACTTGCTATTCGTTGAACTTTTAATTTTGTGGTTTATCTGTACCTTTGAAATTTTGTAAATGCTTAGGCAGAAATTATTATGCTATATTTTACAATAGTGATATGTCCATAGGTATTTGGTTCTGCTTTCTCAAATAATGTAATTTGATTTAAACATTGATTATACCATACCAGTGTAGAACAAATACATAGCCAAACATCTACAGGCTTAAAGAAAAGACATTACAAAACACCCAAGCTTAAAGATAATACATAAAAAAAACACCCAAGCTCAAAGAAGATACATTACAAAACACCCAAGTCCTTTAATTATCATTGATAAATGTATGCCAGAGATTTGCAGTTGTTTATGATGGATTACTGTCTTTTCTTTCTATTTTAGACACAATGGACAAAAGGATTATAAATGTGGTGTATGTGATTTCTATGGTTACACTTTTACTGATATAAGGAAACACATAGAAAGGAGACATGCTGATATTAAAACTTTAGTCTGTGATAAATGTGGCTCTGCATTCAAAACAGAGGCACTTCTCAGGGTAGGTATAGTCAACACACTAAATGTTAAGGCACTTTGCAGGGTAAGTATAGTCAACACACTAAAAGTTAAGGCAAATACCTTGTTCTTAAACCAATTGGTGTAAATTTCCTCCTGACATCAGAAACTTGTGAAAATTATTCTAAATTGTAGTCATTTAAATCTTATCTTTTGAAAATGAAGTAGGATGGCGGCTTCAACAAAAAAACTACATCATTTTACCTTAATATAAATATTTGTATGTGTCTGGCATAGTGGAGGGTACATTTAGGATTACCATTGTACGTCTGTCCATCTGTACATCCCAAAAAAGGTTTCTGTTCTTTAATTTTAAGTTTCCACAACAAATTATTATGGAAATTGTACACAATGCTTTTTATCGTAAGACGCAGATCAAATTTGAATTTTGGTGGCCTCATTTTTACTGTTCTAGAGTTATGCCCTTTTTCAAATAGAAAAATTGCTGCTGAAAAATTCTCAAAATTGCTGATTTTTACTGTTTTTTTTCCTCAACCAAATGTTATGAAATGTATATACAATGCTATATAGCACAAAACTTAGATAAATTACAAATTGGGTAGTCATTTTTACTGTTCTTGAGTTATGTCCCTTTATTACATTAAATCTTTAATGTCCATGCTGTTTGACACATTCACCATTTCCATTCTCAATTTTATTTTATGTAACTTTGTAATTGGTATATACCCAAAGATTCATAAAAAAGTGAAGAAAGATACCAAAGGGACATTCAAAGTCATAAATCTAAAACAAACTGACAACGTCACGGCCAAAAATGCAAAAGACAAACAGACAAACAAACAACAGTACACAACATAGAAAACCAAAGAACAAACACACAAACCCCATAAACCTTTCATTACTAATGTATAACAGGACATTTTATTACAGTTATATGTATATATAATATATACTATCTGATTTTTATCCAGGAACACCAAAAACAACAGTGTGAAGTATTCATGATAGAGCAGGGATTCTCAATAGCTACCTCTAATGGTGGGACCAGTCAGGCTACCATACAGATCCCATCCTCCCTGTCTTCAGAGGGTCAACAGATCACTATTGATGGTCAACAGATTACAGTAGAACAAGTCATACCAGGTTTGTTGTAGATAATTTATAGTAAAATCTGTCAAACTGAGCAAGTGTTGTGTATTTATACAGAGGGACATAATGTCTGATCCAAAGAGTTGAAAATAGCAATATTTTTTATCATAGTCCAGAAATTTCTACATAAACTGCAGATAAGACCCAGATTCAGTTTGGTGTACCAGATTAAAAACATTTAAAAATTTTAGCATATGCTAGGTAGTGGCTGCTGGATTAAGTTTCACCTTTGTTCGTTAGTACAGCTCAAAAAGGAGTTTCTATTCTCTAAATTTAGTGTGTTTCAATCAAATTTTATAAAACCTACAGACAATGCTTATTTTTATCACCAAACTCAGATCAAATTGGAGTTTTGATAGCATCACTTTTACCTTCTTGAGTAATGTAATTTTATAAATTGTAGAAATTGCAGAATTTGGCATATTTAAAAGCATGGGAATTGTCTTTTTATTTGTTTGAGTGGGAGGGGTGTGGTCTGAATTGATGATCTGTGCTTTTTCTTTCCGCCAAGAAAAAAATTACTTTGTTTAGCATCAAGTTATTAATGCATTTTTTTGCTTCTTTAAGATGGTATTATATGATAATTTGCTTGTGCTTGCTTGTATACTTGAAAATAGACATGTTTATTACTTTGTAAGATAATGAGTATTGTATTAGAAATATATCAATGATACACTTCATTGTATACTAGTATTTCTAAAGTCTACAGATGCTTCTAAATTTTATAATATAGAGATGCTTGAAATATGAAATAACTTTCTCACATCATGAACCTGCACTTCTTTGTGTAACAATTGTAAAGTATAACATGACTTGAGATTTCTAACTCTATGTTACCTTGTAATTGGATATACGCTATAACATTCATGTCTTTTCCCTCCAAAAATTATTGCTTATCCGTCAAATTTTTTGTTCTAAAATTTGCTACGTAATTTAATGTGTGAATTGAAATGTACTTTTATAATATTTATACATATATAGATATCTTGATCCTTTCTCTATTTGTGACTTAAATTTATAGTTTCCATAGTAATTGGATATTTAAACCTCGGAATATAATGGATGCATTACTTGGAAACAGAAATTTAGTTGACAAATTAACTTTTCTCAGCCTTGAAACAAGTTTTGTGGTTACATGTAGGTGTTACTCAAATATTGTAAAAACAAGGAAGAGAATTTATTTAAATATTCATTACAATTTTTTGACAGGCCATGTTTGCAGTTGAATGTTCAGCAAACATTAGTAGCATGCACTTTCTGCAATAATTAAAATTCAAAATTAGTATTCAATTGTATGAATACATGTATTGTGAATTCAGAAATTATTGTGTTCATTTATTATTGCAATTTTCAAAGTATTAGCAAAAATGTCACATTAACTATTGGGATTTGATATGCACTTATATGCATGCATTTATGTGTATCAAATATCAGCATGCCAGTTTTTAATTTTGCAATACTCGCCAAGACGCATTATTTGCATTTATAAAAACTTGCGTAAATTATAAAGTTACAGTACATTGTATATTGTTGTGCAAGTTATAGCTGATAAACCATTTGTCAGTCTACAAGTTATTTTTAAAAACAATTAATGGTTAAGCGAGCTTTACTAAGGCTATTGTTCAGCTTAATTAATTTTTAGTCCTCTACCAACTTTGAAGGGGACTTAAGGTTTGCACTCTGTCTGTCTGTCTGTCCATCCATCAGTCTGGCAAATCAGTTTCAATGAGATCGATTGATTTTAACAAAAATATATCCTATTGCATAAAAAAACACTGAGGTTATGAGGTCAAATCCCGCTCATGTGAGTGCACTTAACCTCCAATCTTAATTGACAAGGATTGTCAGTTTTCCAAACGAAGGTCAGTGGCTTTCCCAATGCACTCCTGCTTTCTCCTACAATAAAAACTGGCTGCCACAAAACAGCTTAAATGAGGGGGTTAATAGTTGTGTTAAAACACCAAAAATCAAATATTGCAAAAAATGTTTGATAATAACTTTGAAGGACACATTTATGTTATAAATACTGTATTTTAGAAACTATTGCTAAAAATGTGACAGCATCAGGTGATATATATATATATATATATATATATAGCCCAGGTGGTCGTGTGGTCTAGCGGGACGGCTGCAGTGCAGGCGATTTGATGTCACGCTATCACAGTAGCATGGGTTCGAATCCCGGCGAGGGAAGAACCAAAAATTTGCGAAAGCAAATTTACAGATCTAACATTGTTGGGTTGATGTTTAGAAGAGTTGTATATATATATATAAGACAAACTCCCATTCATAATTTTCAGTTGTGATTTTCCTTTGTAAAAATTTTCAAATCTATAAAAAAGATTTTACATTTTTGTCAGAGGTCAAGGATAAACAATAAGTAACGCACTCATTGAATTGGGATTTTGCTGTTTATTGCTCAAAGTCTTAAACTTTGTTGGTCATAGAAACAAGTAAAATCAATCTATTCAGTCAATTTGATTAAAACAGATAGAAATATTTGAATCATGTTTCAAATATTTGTGATTTGAAGTTGTGTTTATGACTTAATCATAAATTAGAGTTATCTTTCCTTGGATTGTTTCTGAAGACAAAATTGAACTGGATTATGAATTAAAAATCATGTCAGCTAGTATGGAATGTTCGAATAGTTTTGATCATGATGTGAATGTTTAATATTTACATTAATTGAGTTTTACTTTTTATTGCCAAAACAGTTTACATGTACATTTGTACTTGGAATGTATTTCCAATTAATCACGAAGATCTGTGGTTTTACTTTCGAATATTATTTACTAGTAAGTGGGTTTAACATGTGGGTGAGAAAGCTCTGTCAGCTGAAGATGAAATGTCAGTTTAATGTGTTAAACTGAAGATTTATTTCATTGTACAGAGCAAGAAATAAGGAAACACATGATGCTTAGCTTTAAAAGGAAATGAATTAAAAAATAATTCAATTCAATTCAATTCAAACTTTATTGTCATTTAAATCAACATAAATGATTTGTGACTACAATAAGCAAAAACATAATATTATATAAATGACAAGAGGAAAGCATTGTAATAAACAAATTAATTAATGCGTATAATTATAAAGTAGAATATTTAAAAATTTAATTATGTGTCCTCTACCCCTTTATACTCATGACTGCTCTATAAAGGAATCTAGGCTTTCTACTTGTTTTTGTGGAGATGGACAGAGAATAAAACAATTGGGTATCAAATCTGATTTAATAAAAATTGTTCTTTGTCAAGGCATTTAATAGAACAATGCTCTGTGTCAAGGCATATGATAACAATGCTAATATAATAAAAATGCTCTTTTTCAAGGGATTTAATCAAAATGCTCTTTGTCCAGGCATATAATAAAAATGCTCTGTGTCAAGGCATATAATAGCAATGCTAATATAATAAAAATGCTCTTTTTCAAGGGATTTAATCAAAATGCTCTTTGTCCAGGCATATAATAAAAATGCTCTGTGTCAAGGCATATAATAACAATGCTTATATAATAAAAATGCTCTTTTTCAAGGGATTTAATCAAAATGCTCTTTGTCCAGGCATATAATAAAAATGCTCTGTGTCAGAGCATATCATAACAATGCTAATATAATAAAAATGCGCTATGTCAAGGGATTTGATAAAAATGTCCTTTGTCAAAGGACATTATAAAAATTGTCTTTATCAAATGATATAATAAACATGCTCTGTGTCAGGGTATATAAAAAAAATACCCTTTGTCAAGGAAAATCATAAAAATGCTCTTTGTCAAGGGATTTGATAAAATGCTCTGTGTCATTAGGGATATAATAAAAATTCTTTTTTTTCGAGGGATTTTATATGAATGGTCTATGACTCTATGTCAAGGGATGTAATGTAAATGTTCTTTCAAGGGATTTAATAAAAATGCTCTTTACCCTGACCTAAAATAAAACAGAATAGAATGAAAGGGCCTAGAGTAAGTGAGAATGGAATAATGGTGCAGTTAGTTTGTGAACATAATGGTGATATTTAGGTGAATTTAAGCTAAAATCAGCTTGCTAAATTCTTATCTTCAGCTTGTCCAGAAATATGATCCAGTATTAGGTAATTGATAACAATTGAGATGTATCTATTGGTTTTCTATGCATTTATTACTCCCTACAAATTTGAACTTTTTTTGGAAAAGTTATTTTTCTTCATTTTTTAAAACATAAGTATAAAGGCATACAAAGACTTTGCAGATTCAGTTCAAGTTGTGATTCACCTAAAACATGTTGCTTAAGGCTGTCAGAGGAAGCACGTTCATATCAATTGAAGCAATTTCCTTCACAAGTGAAAAATACCATTCCCAAAACGTACATCCTAAATCATTAAACTCTTGTCAGATTGTCATTATTACATGAATAGATGTAAAATTAACTTTAACCATTTAATAATAAATGTCCGTACTAATTTTCCTCAAAGTTTTGTTCTTGTTAATTACATTAATTTAATTAACCTAAAATATCATACTCTTGGAAAAAAAACATTGATTTGAATATGTTTATGACCTATCAAAGACATTTATTGGTGTTTTGTTTACTAGGTGACTTTCACTATTAAATGTATGAAAAAACTGTTTCAACTTAAGTCTTTCCTAGCTTGTTATTTCTTTTTTTTTTATCAAATTTATGATAATTTAGTCGGTCTTTGCTCTGACATCCCACCTTGAAAATTAAATGCTTCAGATATCAATGAATTACTTACAAGTATATCAGAAAGCAGTTGACGTCATCGTTAGAGTCCAGAACTTACATTGTCCTCCTTCAACTTCAGTTGAATGCTCAATCCCCAAAAATTGAATTTGTCATAAACCTACCCAAGTACCTAAAGTAACCTACCCTATCTGGTTCACATGTAATGCCTTAAAATGTATTGTATGCTCCATTTATGGGCATTATGTTTTTTGAGTCTGTGCATCTGTCTGTTGGTCTATCCATCTGTCCCGCTTCAGGTTAAAATTATTGGTCAAGGTAGTTTTTGAAGTTGAAGTCCAATCAACTTGAAACTTAGTACACATTTAGCTATAATATGATCTTTTTTAATTTTAATGCCAAAATAGAGTTTTGATCTCAATTTAACTGTCCACTGAACATAGAAAATTATATTGTTTATATAAAAGTATGGAGAGACCAAATGAAGAGAATGTAACAGTAAACCAATATAGGTCACTGTACCCGTTATATACTAGTTTGAATATGTGATTATTGTCAATCCTGTCTAAATGGAGTAATGGTTACTTTATAGATATAGGAAGATGTGGTGTGAGTGCCAATGAGACAACTCTCCATCCAAATAACAATTTATAAAAGTAAACCATTATAGGTCAATGTACGGCCTTCAACACGGAGCCTTGGCTCACATCGAACAACAAGCTATAAAGGGCCCTAAAATTATTAGTGTAAAACCATTCAAACGGGACAACCAACGGTCTAATCTATATAAAAAAAAACGAGAAAACTTTGAACATTATAGAAATGGTGATCAATATAAGAACACACACACACAATTATTATCTTCATAAATCATAGAACTATAAGTTTGTTTTGGTAAAACAATAGGTCAATGTAGGTGTTTCTAGAATTCAAAAGGTTGTTATGTACTTAGTCACTTTCTGTTAAAATTGTAGACAAATAAACAAGGTTTTGACATATCATGTGTCTTGATATTATATACTAATTAATAAAACAAAAATACGAAAGGAAATTGAACTGTATATACAAATTATGTGTATTGCCTCAAAATATGACCTTTCTCAGAATATGGTTGTAATTTTGTGAATAATTTCACAAAATTGGACACATTTATGAACTTAGAATCTATTAAAAAATGCAGTTTTGTGCTTACTCTTCATATTTTTATTGTTATATATATTTTAACATTGATTGATGGACTTACGTCTTTGTTTAGGGAAAACTTCAAAGCATGTCAACATTCCGTGCATTAATAATAAGCTGTACTGAATATGCAAATTAGTAGAAATATTGTTATATAATAGATGTGGCTAAATGATTAGACAAAGTCATGGCAATGATTATCAATTGAGAGATTTTAATGTTATTGATTGATTCAAATCTACAAGTGTAAATATAACCATCTCTTTTTCATTTAACCATTTCTTTTTCATTTAAAAAAAAATTGCCATCTTAACATCTGAAAAAAATGTTTTTGTTTTGTGTCTAGATTTGTGTTCAAATTTATTTACCACCTTAGAGGCCCATGATCTGGATTTTTATAGAACAATATCTAGTTCTGTTTTGAAAATGGTGTGTCCTGGTTAAAAATTATGGGACATTGGAAATGTTCAGGAAAATGCAAAAATATACACTTTTCATGATGGTATTCACTTAGTCATGATGGTATACACTAGTCCTGATGGTATACACTTAGTCATGGTGGTATACACTTAGTCATGGTGGTATACACTTTGTCATGATGGTATACACTTAGTCATGATGGTGTATAAGTAGTCATGGTGGTGTACACTAGTCAGGATGGTATACACTTAGTCATGGCAGTATACACTGAGTCATGATGGTATACACTAGTCAGGATGGTATACACTTAGTCATGGTGGTGTACACTAGGCATACTGGTATATACTTAGTCATGCTGGTATACACTTGTCATGATGGTATACACTTAGTCATGCTGGTATACACTTAGTCATGATGGTGTACACTTATTCATGCTGGTGTACACTTAGTCATGATGGTATACACTAGTCAGGATGGTATACACTATTCATGCTGGTAAACACTTAGTCATGCTGGTATACACTTAGTCATGCTGGTATACACTTAAACATGATGGTATACACTTAGTCATGATGGTATACACTTATTCATGCTGGTATACACTTATACATGATGGTATACACTTAGTCATGCTGGTATACACTTATACATGATGGTATACACTTAGTCATGATGGTATACACTAGTCATGATGGTATACACTTATTCATGGTGGTATACACTTAGTCTTGATGGTATACACTTAGTCATGGTTGTATACACTGAGTCATGATGGTATACACTAGTCAGGATGGTATACACTTAGTCATGGTGGTGTACACTAGGCATACTGGTATATACTTAGTCCTGATGGTAAACACTTAGTCATACTGGTATACTCTAGTCATGCTGGTATACACTTAGTCATGGTGGTGTACACTAGTCATGCTGGTATACTCTAGTCATGGTGGTATACACTTAATCATGCTGGTATACACTTAGTCATGGTGGTGTACAATAGTCATGCTGGTATACACTTAGTCATGATGGTATACACTTAGTCATGCTGGTATACACTTAGTCATGATGGTGTACACTTATTCATGCTGGTGTACACTTAGTCATGATGGTATACACTAGTCAGGATGGTATACACTATTCATGCTGGTAAACACTTAGTCATGCTGGTATACACTTAGTCATGATGGTATAAACTTAGTCATGCTGGTATACACTAGTCATGATGGTATACACTTAGTCATGCTGGTGTACACTTAGTCATGCTGGTATATCCTTATTCATGCTGGTATACACTTTGTCATGCTGGTATACACTTAGTCATGCTGGAATACACTTTGTCATGTTGGTATACACTTAGTCATGCTGGTATACACTAGTCATGTTGGTATACACTAGTCATGATGGTATACACTTATCAAGGAGGTATACACTAGTCCTGATGGTATACACTTAGTCATGCTGGTATACACTTAGTCATGCTGGTATACACTTATACATGATGGTATACACTAGTCATGTTGGTATACACTAGTCATGATGGTATACACTTATCAAGGAGGTATATACACCATCATGGAAGAATATCACAGTCAAACATGTTTTAAGGAGTCATCATTGCACTTTTTTATGAGGGCAGTATTTTCTTGAACGAAATATGTATTTTTGAAAATCTTGGTTTATTTGGTAATGGTAAGCCAGTGTTCCCAATGGTAACACATTTTTTTTAGGTTTATTTTTCATTGTTCATTTTCTTTGGTACACTATCCATTTTATGAACTTTATGAGCCTGTATATTTATTCATGAGAGGTGCTAGTTCAAGTGTAACAACAATATGAACAGTGATAAGATTTCATCACATTTCCTGTGTGCTCTAAATTTTTGCTGATTTTGGTATTTTTAACTTGTGACCCTTTCTAACTTGATGAGGTAGTTTGTAAACAACAAAAGGAAATTCAAACATTTACAGAAAGTTTTAATATCTTTCTGAGAAGTAAATTGTCGGTCACAGTATTTACAAGTATGTCACACTGATAAAATATAATACTGATTGGTTAGAGTTACGTAGGTGGCTCATTTCAAGTGGAAAATCCATATTTTTTTAAAGCCTAAAATACGTTCTTTTTTTACCTTTCAACCTTGGTAGAGATAAAAAAAAAAAAAAAAAACTAACTGAAAAAACAGGATATTCTCATATTTAATTTTCATTCATAAAATAGAAAAAATCACATGTAACTATTCAATCTGGGTATAATATTTTGACAACAACAAAAATATGCAGGTTAAAGAAATTCTTTGTCTATGTACTATGTTTCAAGCAGTTTAAAGAATGTTTTCTGTTACAGGAAAAGTTTATTACAATTGAGTTAATATTATTTATTGATGCGACAGTCACAACATCCAAACAAGCTAAATTGTAACTGTTATAGTATGACAGAATTATTCTGAACTGCTTCTAGTTTTTATTGTATACTGTAATTGCATTCAAGAAAAGAAGTAAGAACTATTTAAGCATGGAAGTTTTATATTGTACAGTTCTTCGAAGGTTTAAGGTAACAAACAAAAAATGTGCTGACTTAAGGATTTTTACCAGAAAAATAATACACCTTTCTGCCCTTCTATTCTACAAAGGTCATTGTCAAACAAGAGATGAACCAAATATAAATTAAATCTATGAATTTAAATATTGTTTACATTGACTTTTTTCAAGGAGAGCATTGCATAAGAATCAGCAAAGTATATAAATCAGTAGAATGCTCTGGAACCCATTCAATAGTTCAAAGGTCATGATACTTATATTTATAGTTTGTCAGGTTTAATATCAACTGTCATGTAACCAACAGAAATCTCTTGTCTTCTTACTTGTTTAAATTAAATGTAAAGACATATATGTGAAATATTGTGATAAAAAATTAAAAGATTTTGAAAATTTGTCACAAGATCCAAACGTACAAGCTAAGGCTGTCAAAAGTGTAAACCCCCTAAAAAAACTAACAAGAATAAAACCTCACTTACAAAAAAATCATATATATGTATGTCAAAATTTGATTTTAACTAGCAAGCATTTACCTTAGTACCATTTGATACCAAGACAAGTTTTATGTGACATTTCTTTAGCCCTTTCAAGAAACTCATTTCAATTATCATGAATTTTAATCTAAGATTATAATTTGAGGTTGATTATCTCCCCTTTTCTGCAATTATAACTGCCTTGTGGCATGAAGCTCAATGAAGAGTTAATGATTGGCAGTTTTTAACTCAGCTGATTTTGAAGATTATATTCGCTTTTGAATAACAAAATTATTAATGATCTTTTGTCTTAAAAAAAAAAAAAAAAAAAAAATAGCAAAAAATACAGAACTCTGAAGAAAATTCAAAATGGAAAGTCCCTAATTAAATGGCAAAATAAAAAAACAACATACTCATAATCAAACCATTATCCGTCTGTATGTAAATATGTACGTACATTGCAAAGTTGGCTTCCGTTCTGTTACTTTAGTTTGCTTCAACCAAATGTTATGAAACTTATACAAAATGCTTAATACCACAAAACACAGATCGAGGTTGAAATTTGGTGGCTGTCACTTTTACAGTTCTAATGTTATGCCCTTTATAAATGAAAAAAGTGCTGAATTTTTTGTTTCTGTTCTCAAACTTTAGATTTCCTCAACCACATGTTATTAAACGTATACAAAATGCTTATTACCTCAAAATACAGATTATGTTTGAATTTTGGTGTTGTCAATTTTTTTGTTCTAGAGTTATGCCCCATTATAAATGAAAAAGTAGGAAACTTACATCTGTTCTAAAAGTACCAATGATGTAATTGTGAAATTTTTTTTTTTTTAAATTGGAGTTATCTTCCTTTGTCCATAATTGTAGATTAATCAACAACAACCAATTCTTTATACAATGCAATGTTCAATTCAATCTTTATCCTTCGGTGCATTTTGATAAATGTTCTTCAGTTCTGTCCCTTTATAACTGTATATGATAATCAAGCCGGGGCATCATTTGTGTCTCATGGACACATTACCCATTTATTTCCTCTGTTAATGGTCCTATTGATGTGACCATGTTTGGTTTTTGCAAAATGTATATATATCCAACATCTTTACAACCCCTGAATATTTTTCTCAAGTTTCAAGAATAGTTACAATTCATTATTTGTGTATTGGTATTGTATAGAAGAATCCTCAACAAGAAACCAACATTTCCTGAAATCTTTGATCTTCCATGTGCACGTATGTACCAAGGGACGGGTCACTTTTAGTGTAATACAATTAACGATTGCCCTTTGTGTAAAGCATAATCATGAAAATGCAATTTAAACATAATAGTTACATCAGTACGATAGTCACATGGTTACCATGTGATCTTAATGACTCCTGACATACAACACTTAGGAGATGGAATGACAAAAAACTACTTATTATAAATTCACCTGTACATTTCTCAGGTATCAATTTTAATTAATGCTGATCCGTTTGTTTTATTTGCTTACATGGGCATTATGTAAGTAATGACGGATATATATATGGTAACATTCTTTTGTGTCCAGAAACTAGGTTCATAAATGTCACCCACTCGGGAGACTGGTGGCTTGACTAACTACAGAATGGAATGTTGGTGTACTCATTGTCAATTTATCATACTTCTTCAAGAAATTATTTTCATTTTTTTTTATTCTCTTATGGTTCTTTGAAACAAGGCTCTTTCATTATGTACTTTGTCTTTGAATCTGATGTCTGTTCATTTTCATTTTTCAGAGGTCGTTCATTTACTATGATCAGAGATCTTATTTTTGTTTTAATTTTTTGGATTTATCTCATTTACAGTGATTGTAGCTAAAATTTTGGAAATTAATGAAGTAAAGAAAAAAAGAAAATGAGATGTTCAATTTAAGCTGCTATTTTTGTGATATTTTTAACAGTTTCACATGAGCCACGAAATATATTGAAACTCAAAAGATATCTTTGGAAATAGTTTGATAATCCTTTGAATGTCATTATTTTGCATAGAGTTATTTCCCTTTATATTTGATATGCCTTTCATATATATTATGTACAGATACAACTCATGAAAACTGAAAACTACTCCAATGAGAACCTGTAAGATGTATTCCAATAAAATACAAAACAAAGTTTTTTTAAATCTTAAAAATTGAATATGGAAATGGGAATGTGTCAAAGAGACAACAACAACAACCTGATCAAAGAGCATACAACAGTCGCAGACCATCAATGGGTCTTCAATGCAGTGAGAAACTTCCACACCCTGAAGCGTCCTTCAGCTGGCCCCTTTGCATTTATTTTTGTTTACATGTTCTTTCATGATATATCTTATAAACATTACATCAGAAGTTAGTTCAGACCAATATTCTTACAAAAAGAGATATGTAACAGTACTGCAATCCAGTAATACAATTTATATATATATATGTAAAACATAAAAAGGAAACCATGAGTTACCAAAAGAATTAGACTGTACAACAATAGCTCATATGGTAAAGCTTAAAGTATAGACATATACTCACACTATGATGCACAAACTAAATCAGCAGACCCTCAATACACTTTGAATATATTTAATAAAGATGACAAGGAATTTTAAACCTATGATAAATTGTTGGAAGACAAAAGATTTGAAGAGGCAAAAAAACTTAATAACTGTTTTGTCCTAAACCATGCAGTTGGTTTTCTCATTTGAATTGTTTCTCATTATGCCATGTCATGGTTTTATAGTTGTCTACATGGTATGGGTTTTTGTCATTGTTGAAGGCTATATAGTGACGTGTAGATGCTTACATCCATGTCATACAGATTTGGGTGGATTATGTCCCTTTGACAGTTTTACAACAACTCCATATTTTTTTTTATATTAAATGAGTTAACAGTGATCTGCCCTTATTGTTAGGTTGCAGATTTTATATATCAGATAAGTTTTATAACCAGATTTGGGGTTTAATTCTTCAATAGTATGCTTTTGATAGTGAGCAATTACTTGCTCCAAGAAACTTGTATTTTATGTCTCATGGTAACCTAACTGAATATTGTTTGTCGATTATAAAGATAAGTGTTTTTTAAGGAAAATCCACAATAATCTTGATGTACTGTATGAATTAACCTTGTAACAATGTCATATGACTCCCTTATACACAAGTAAATTCTCCATATAGCGATATCACCAAAGGTGGCCTTTTAAGATTGATAAACTATTGTGTAATTGATTCTTTAATTATCCCTTTTTCTGATTGCCTTGAAATGGTAGACATTCTTTAGATACCTACAATTTGCCTTCTGGGACAAAATTATTGTGGTTTCTTCTATGTCCTTGATCAGCAAAAATATACTTATATATTATTGTGAAGTCATCAGTATTTTTGTTTTGACAAGAAATGAGAAAGTTAGCTATAATCATGTCTCTATGATCAATTCCTGGATGGACAATGTAATTTGTGGTTAAAGTAATTTGTAAATTAAATTAGGTAAAGTTTTGGAATGCTACATCCTATTTAGATTCAGTGGTAGAAATTGTTTGAATGATTTTAGATAAAATGATGACCATGATTCAATAATGAATAAAGGAGTGGTATATATCAATGAGACAGCAATCTAACAACCATCGTCAACATCATAAGTCAGAAACCAAATCTTGATCAACAAAAGTATGAAAACACAATTTTTGTGAAACATTAGAAGCCGAGTCTAAAGAAAATTGGCATACCCCAGTTTTGTCAAGATAGATCAAGGACATGCCAGGAAGTTGAAATATTGTTGGACAATGATGCAACTTGACTTACTGTAGATTCATTAATATTATATAATTTTTGTGGGTTTCGTGGGTACTTAGGTGAACCACGAATTCAAATGTCCAAAGAATAGCAGATTTTGAATAGGCTTTGTATACAGTGATTCATAAAACCATGAAATCGAATATCCGTGAATATGCAAGTTTTCAGCAATCCACGAAAATTGATATCCACGAAAATAAATGAATCCACAGTATTCAAATGTACTTTCACACTTGTATTGATATTTTCATAAAAAAAGTATTAAATTAAAATCTAAAAAATATTGAACCACAAGTAGGAAATGGTGGATTTTAACCTGGTTTTGTAGCTAGTTTAACCTCTCACTTATATGACAGTCACAATAAATTCTATAAATTGTATAGCAGCTCTTTCTTCTCTACAATAGAACCTCTTAAAAATAGCAAAACTATCAGATTACAACAAGACACAATGACTTTTTTGTTCTCTTTTAAAAATTATTTGCATCAGAAAAGAAAGTTTGGTATCATGATGATAATGCTCTCTCTTCTTTTCTTTTTTTAAATTTTGCAACAATTGCAGTTTGTTCTTCTTTGTTTGAAGATGTCAATCAGATTGCATTGTTTAAAAAAGTAATAGTCATAAAAAATACTTTAATATACCTATATCATATACCAATATACATTATCTATGATTACATCTTAACTATTTCTTTTATCCTATATCTGAATTGCAGTATGATACTATGACATATACCCTTTTAACAACATTTTTATGCTACTTTTCACAGGTTTTTATTGTCAGAAGTATTTAAACTATAAAGACTAACTGTTGCCATTGAGACCTTGTACCAGTTCACCACTTTTCAAATATTGTCATGTTCATTCATTCTTTTGTTGTTAAAGATTGTACTGCTTTGATATTATTTTTTTCATAGAGATGAAAAAGGTGTTTTTATTACTACAATTATTTGGATATGATAGAAGGAATGTGGTAAATTACTAATTATAAAGTTTAGATTAATACCAGTTTATGTGTAGGCCATCATCAGGTTCGCGAACCAAGGAATTGCTTGACCTTTTAGTATTGTAGGAGTAGCCCTGTGAAAATTGGAATTAGTTTTTCATTTACTTTTAGCAGTTAGAAAATATTAATGAATTATAAGTGCACAACATGATTTTATTAAAATCAAGCCCTGAGTGATGGTGATTTTGAACTACCCCTATTTATGTTCATATAATTACACTATATAGATATAAGGAAGAGGTGGTGTGAGTGCCAAAGAGACAACTCTCCATCCAAATAACAATTTAAAAAAAAGTAAACCATTATAGATCAATGTACGGCCTTCAACACGGAGCCTTGGCTCACACCGAACAACAAGCTATAAAGGGCCCCAGAATTACTAGTGTAAAACCATTCAAATGGGAAAACCAACAGTACTGTCTAATCTATATAAAAAAAAATATAAATAAAAATACTTAGACTATAGTCTGTTTACTCTGTACTGCAGCTACGATTGCCAGAGTGTATTTCCTGCATTCATATTCATGCATGTGGTATCAGGACACCAATGTTGTTCTTTTTCTGTTAATTGGGGCATTGTCTTTAAATTGCTTCACATTTTTCCAACTGGGGCTTTTTAAAGCTTAAACTATAGGGTAGGGGTTTTAATTCTTTATTGAAGGATTGTTACTTTGCAGTTGACCTGTTTTGTTCATGTTTGTTCATTGGTCTACGGAAAAAATGTCTCACTAGCTATTATTCCTTATCTCTTAAAGAACCGCAATAGCTTAACTGTAACATTTAAGTTTGTGCCAATGTCATCTGACCATTGTTTTTGACCTCATTTGCATGGTTCAGCAACTGCATACAAGACAATCCAGCATTTATAGTCTTGTTATATGTTTGCCATTAGCTATTTGTGTTCTTTCTATTCCTATTCAGTAATCAAAGATTACCCAGAAAGAGAAAACAACAAACATATTTGAATGTGTTTTATTCTGCCTAATGACAAGTTCTTAAGATAGAAAAAGGGAAGTAGGTATTGAAGGAGAAATAATGGAAAACCTGACATTTTAAAATTTTTTTAATAGATAAAAAAGTACCCTATTCAATTGTTCAATTGTTTTAGGAGACAACTTGTCAACTACATTAAGATTATTTAGGTGTCTAAGGAGTGTCAGCAATCACAAATTTCCTGCCTTTTGTTGACCAGCAATTGAACAAATCATATTTTAATGGTTAAACTACTTCACTGATTTCTTTAAAAAAACCACAAGACATTAAAATTTGTTGACCCTATCTGATCTAAAGAAATGATATCAAGTTATTGTAATAGCATACTTGTGTATTCCACCACGATATTAAAATATGGAGGTCAGCGAGAGATAATGAAAGGTAGTGAACATTCTCAAGGGATTATACCTCTCATACTTTCTCAGTACAATTTTATTGTTAAATCCACCGATGAAAAGTAAAGATATAAAGATAAAAAGATGTTTGGAATTATTTTCAAGTACAATTGATTTGTAACTTTTTGTGTGAATTTGAAAGTAATGGTCACTCATATATTTCTCATTTAAATAACTTGATATTATTTGATATATTTCAATGATTAGATGGCTTTATGATTTTCATAACATATTTGTGTCTCAGAAGTATTTGATCTTTTTAGGGCAAAAAATTGTAGTTAAAACTATCACAAAACAAATTATAAATTTCTCTAGTAAGAACAATCTGTTGTCATTTGAATGTCTGATTACCCAAAGTACATGAGGGTATTTTTTATCATAAATGGAAAAAGATTTTACTCATATAGATGCAACATTTGAAGGTAGAATAGCACATGTTATTTGTCAGCTAGGGTGTTAATAATTGGGCTTGTTGGGGGTTCTAGTATAAAGGTGGTACATTTATTCATTACATACAAAGTAATAGGTCATAAACATGTTACTTTCCTAAACATGTGTGTCTATATATGGTGACCTATAGTTGTTAACATCTACGTCATTAGGTCTCTGATGGAGAGTTGTCTCATCGACTATAATACCACATCCTCTTATTTTTATATCATTATTATTTTTTTGAAATTTTTTAACAGTGAACAAATTACATAGCTAATCATGTTATGGTTGCTGATGTCTTTATTGCTTTAATAATTTGAGGTTTTGCAATTGTAATTAGTGCCACATAATATCAACTCTCTTTTAGTCCAATGGTCCACTTGCTATCTTGCTTTGCTTTCAGATTGATTTCTTTGTTCCTTTAGTCCATACGACCAAGAGGAATATATTATAGTTTTCTATTCATAGTAATTTGGTTCAGCATCACAGGCATGTAATCCTGTTTCATAGACGTGATTGGATGTTTCAATCAGTTAATGTGACCAAAGAGTATCAATATGGTTATTTCGTTGGCAAATGGAATAATTTCAACATATTTGAGTTCAATGATTACACCTGTAAAGCATAATTCATTTGCTTATGTGTGGAAAGAAAGAAATTAATTGTTTAGCTTTCAATTTATTTTCTTGTTTCTTACTACTTAACACCTGACCACTAATGCAGTAACATGCTTCAGCATCATACAGGTTGAAGCTTAACTGCTTGTTTAATGCTCCTGTCAAAGGAATATCATGTCAACATTATTACCTATCTAAAAAACTACAAATGCTTATGTTATGGGGTTAATTTTTCAAAAAAGAAAGGTCATAACAATTTCTGTTCTTATGTAATGTTTAATTAAAAACAATCTGCTTGATTTATTACTTCACACTTTTTCTATCATTTCTATTGTATCTGTACAAAGGATTTAATTCTATTATTGTATATCTTAGATGTGAAGTTACACACCTCCACATTTCCTACCATTAATTATTTGATATTACATAACAATTTTCATTTCCTAGTTTCTGTATATACCTTCCACAAAAACACTGACAAATATTTATCTCACAAGTAGATAATAACATGCCTATTATCCATTAAATAAACAATTTATCACAATTCTTTATGAAAAGTGTTGAAAAATTGCAAATTAATTATTGCCACTAATAATATATTAATATAGGTTATGTAAACTCTCCAGTCAATTTATCACCTAGGATGAAGCTAATTTGATAAAGATTTGAAAATTTTCCAATCAAACTGATAAATTTTGAAAGGCCATTAGAAGGATTATGAGATTTAATTACAGGACCATCTGGGGGGTTTGGCAAGGTAACCTGGTTTCTCCTCTACTATTTCACCTTGGGGTACCAGTTAATGGGCCCTGGTGTCAGGTAATGAGGCAATTAGAAGTTACATCAGTCATAACAACATTTTAATTTCCTCTAATTACAAAGTTTAGGGGTCAATAATGATGGAGAGATAAGCTGGTCAGGACACTGGATACAGATGTGATAAAATAATAGAGAGACAGTGGCAAATCTCATTCTTAATCACTGGTAGTTAGATAAGTGTTGTTCTCTGATAGACTGATGGGGTAGTAAATTCCATGAGGCATGATGCTTTAAGAATATAGATTTCAATCACATTTCAATTAATAAATAAAATAAAATTTCATTATCTTTTGTTAAGGAGCTGTTTTTGAAACACAGTAGTTTACTTGTTGCTTAAATACGTAATTTGCACTGATAAATGATGTTGTATGTTTAAAAAAAAATATGAAAGATTTGCTGGTTTAAAATTTGCATTACACTGCCTTGTCCTTTGGTTTTTGTTAGAAAATTTGCCTCATTTGCAATCATACCAAATCTCTTTATGTCTATTTATAATAATTTTAGGGGAAAACTGTCACAATATTTTTATATTTTAGATAATATGTACATAATATATGCTACAGTTATTTTATTTCATTTCCAAATTTAAGAAAAATTAGAATTTATAGAGTTTCCCAAGCATCACATCCCTTTACAATTACCATTTATACATATTTCAGATGAAAGTTTGTTATGCTGATTATAGTAAAAAAAAAAAAAAAAACATCATAGATAAAAATGCCTTGAATAAAAAAAAGAACATAAACAAAATTTAACATTATAAGTGCACTGTGATTATTCACAACATAGATAGCACTTTGTCCATCTTTTGTGCATTTTAATGAATACTACATTTTAAAAAACTTCTGATGTTTTTCTTTGGAAGAAAATAATAAATACAAAACTTCTTTTTTCTGTATGGAAATAGCTGAAATTCTAGATTTTCCAAAATTGCATGAAAAGTTATTTTGAACTCCTTCATATAAAAATTTTACAGTTATATTGGTGTTTAAGGGCTTTCAAGTTACTCAACATCTAAACTCTTGAGATATTTTCACCTCATGGAACTCTGGCAATGAATAAAAATATTATGTAAAATATTTGTGAAGTATAATCACAAACAAAAAGGGACAATAAAATGGGAGGAAATGTATAATAATATTAATTCACATAAATATTTATTACTTGTTTAAATCTGTAGATGATTTAGATAAAGGCCATGGCAGCTTTATTCTGAGTTTAAATCCCCTACTTACATTGTAACATGTTATGTCAGGAGAGGGGATATTTTGATGGGAGGAAAATGTAATTATTGTTTGTTCATTATTTTGAACAAAACTAAGAAAATTAAACATTTCTGATTGAGCATTATATAAGAAATTCAGGAAACCTGTACCACACCCTTAAGTAGACCCAGTTTTCTTTCAGATTTTTGTGTTGAAAAATGGAACACAGTTTATTTTCTTTTAAAATGTAAAAAAAAACTTTGATCAGAATGTGTCCTAACTAGCATAGGACCAGAAAACCTACTTAAGAATTTTGTCTTTCCAATGAATTTGGGTTTTTTTAATAGACAATTTTAGGGTTATAGACTCACTCACTCAGTTTAAGTCGGGTTTAAAGTCTTATAGATGTTTGTGAAATGTTTCAATTAATGTGTAACATATTTTAAATTATATATAAATTTAAATTATATATTGATATAATTTAACACTTTTTTTTAACACTTAATTATGAATTTATTTGGATATAATGGAAGATTTTAAGAAACAAAGAGAAATATCATTTATGAATTGAAGATATTGTCTAGTGTTAAGATGTATTGCCATTTGAAAAGCATCAAGTTATTGCCTTTGAACACATGAAATATGCACAATATGGGGTACATTTGAATTCTGTTCTTCTGTTTTAATATCAAAATCTTTGTTCAACCTTCATTTAATTCTACTATAAAGTATAAAGAGAGAAGTTTTGCTGTCATAATCACAAACATGTAAATACAGGACTAGGGGATGCTGTTGTTTTTTGTTTACTCCTTATATGAAGCCATTTAAATGACAAATCATTCAATATTTCCATAAAATTTCACATCATCATATGGTTATGCGGCCTTGGTATTTACAGTCCAAAGCTTTGGTCCTACTTTTACCTTGGTCTCCATTTTTAATAGATATAGGAAGATGTGGTGTGAGTGCCAATGAGACAACTCTCCATCCAAATAACAATTTAAAAATTAAACCATTATAGGTTAAAGTACGGCCTTCAACACGGAGCCTTGGCTCACACCGAACAACAAGCTATAAAGGGCCCCAAAATTACTAGTGTAAAACCATTCAAACGGGAAAACCAACGGTCTAATCTATATAAACAAAACGAGAAACGAGAAACACGTATATATTACATAAACAAACGACAACTACTGTACATCAGATTCCTGACTTAGGACAGGTAGGTCATTAACATTTTAAAGTTTTTAGGTACTGTTACAGAGTATACTTGACTTCATGGAGGGCGACAGGATACTATTTAATTCTCACCAACCTAACTTATGATTGAATTGGCCTGATTGTTTACAGTCATTAAGACTTTATGGTAGGTAATAACTGCTAGAGTATACCCTGTCCCAGCAGAGGGTAGCAGGAGGAGATCTCCTTAGTATTGATATAATATAAATAATTTTATCACAGTTCAAGACATAATTGTCTCTGATCAAAAGAGGCACCTGCAGTTATTGACAGTTATATAGATACATAAGCCTCTTCAATACACAATTTAATGTCAACCAATGGTAAATAAATCAAGCTCATCTCCATTATCATAATACACTTCTTTTGTTCTTTTATAGTTCTATGAGATTTCACCTGTACTGTTTACTCCTTTAAGGACAAAAGAACCTTTTTCAAAAATATCTAGGGTGTGAAATGAAATGTATTTTACATATTTTTACTTCTGATTTCTTTCACTAAACTGCACATCAATCATGAGAATTTTGTTGTATTTGAGTACTTTTCTTACACATTATTAGATAAAAATAAAAGCTTAAGTGATTTTCATGAAACTTGGCTGGAGGATTTTAGGACAGGTTTTGGATAGACATGACAAATGGCCTTGAATAGGAAATAACTCCTCAAGTGCAAGAAACTATAAAGCTAGATTTTAGTACTGTGGAATCTAAACGTCACCCTGTGAAATCTAAAATAAACTTTCAAATTGAAATAATTTTTATGGCAGATAAAAAGATGCTCCATATGGAATGCATAAAAATAAAATATTTAATTGTTTTGATGACAGATGTCATCATTTGTCTGTGACAAGTACTTCTGACTGAACAGTGCACTCTCAAAACAAGACAGATTTGTTTTAACTTTCCAGGTGCCCCTGTTTTGCCAGGTTCTTAGCCAGTAGGGGAATTGGGTATGAATCACACTTCTATAAATTATTCATTTCTCAATACTCTCTGATTCAACAATACATTTGAAATTAAAATTTATGTGTAAATGAAGTGTTTGTGAAGTGTTGATAACGTCAGTTCAATAAGTTTTAACAATTTCAAATGTCCTGAAGAATTACTCATTTTAAGTTAGCAGTATCACAGATTCTTCAAGAACATGAAAAATTATAGGCCTTAAAACGATAAGGTCAAATACTGATTTGTAATTGCAGATGGTTGGACACTTTAGAGTAAAGAGATTTTGATTGGCAGTTTTTAGTGGTAAAAGATGCAATTTAAAAAATTTAACAGATAGATTGAAAGTCTATGACTTCCCAACAGTAGTATTACTGCACCAGCTTACATGTTTATAACCCTCTCACATTCTGTATTGTGCCTGTCCCAAGTCAGGAACCTGTAATTCAGTGATTGTCTTTTGTTGCTGTGTAACATATTTGTTTTTGTTCATTGTTTTGAACATAAATTAGGCTGTAAGTTTTTCAATTGTCATTTTGGGTCCTTTTATAGATGACTTATAATGCGGTATGGAGTTTGCTCATTGTTGAAGGCCACACAGTGACCTTTATTTGTTAATTCCTGTGTCATATGGTCTGTTGTGAAGAGTTGTCTTATTAAATTGGCAATCATACCACACCTTCCTTTGTATAGAGACATTAATAACAAATAACAGACTCAATGGTCCTATCTTAAAATGTTGAAAAAGTATGATGACCAAAATTTTTACATTTGTGTTTAGAAAAGAATTTACCACTTATTAATTTCCATTGTTCTCAATAACTCTTCAGTTGCACTGGCAGCAATTTCAAAGACATTTTTGTTTTGTTTTGTTTTGGAGTATGCAAAAAAAAGTGTAAATACTGTTAGGTACGTTTAGTACATTTAATACCTCAGTATCAAGTTCACATTTTATTGCCACCTTCATTTTTCGGTTTTTCCTATATTAAATCAACTTTTTGCTATAATATTAATATAATGTTAATGTGTCAGCTGGCTGATTTGATTCAGTGTTTATGACCCCATACCATTATGTAAGAATGTTAAACTATTTGTTTTGCTTAAGCACTAATGAGTTTAAACTGTTTATTTTGATCTTGTGATCCATAGTCTTTGATAGATCTTTAGTTACTGTCTCTTTAAACAAATAAAAATTTTATTTACCAAGAGGTGATCAATTTTTCAACAGGAAATATTAACTGAAATGTGAAAATAATGATCTAGCATTGAAATCACCTGTGACATCATGCTTATAAATGGTTTTACTGCCAATTAATTGGTTTAATGAGCACCATGGAGGGGTATTAGACATCTGACAAATAAACATTCACATTTATCAAAGGCAACAGAAATGTGTATTAATTTCTGTAGTTGATTAAAGAATTCCCTAGCATTTTATCATCAATCAAAAATGGAATGCACTTGTCCAGTAGTCTCCAGGGGTTATTGTCAAAATGTGGACTGGTTTATCTGCTATTGGTAGCCAGACCAGTTTAGTTTTTTTGCCAACACTGTTCTCTTGACATTGCCAATGTAAATGGTAAAAAGAAGTAAATAATTGTTCACCATGGATTTAAGAATATTTCCAATTCAACCGGTTTTGTCGATATTTTATTGTCATTTTGAAAAAAACACCATTCTTAACATATAAACCACAACTGAAATTCTACAGACTACATTTATTCGAAATTCTTTTTAAACTCTTTAGTTGCTGTTAACAGTTACATAAATATGATTAACTTTGAAAGCTAGTACACAGAGACATTTCCCAAAATCATTTCTTATAGATATAGGAAGATGTGGTGTGAGTGCCAATGAGACAAGTTTCCATCCAAATACTGTAAACCAACTTATTTTTGCGAGCAATTTATTTTTCGCGACTTTTGCGAGTAGAAAAATAACGCAAATATAAATCTTTGCTAATATGTCAATCTTTGATCTTTCCTTAATAAACTTCACCAAGTAAATCAGATAATTGCGAAATTAAATAGCTGCTAAGTGGTCAAGAAAGAGTAAAATGCAGAATAAAGTACATGCGAAATTAAGTTGGTTTACAGTAACAATATAAAAAAGTAAACCATTATAGGTCAATGTACAGCCTTCAACACGAAGCCTTGGCTCACACCAAACAACAAGCTATAAAGGGCCCCAAAATTACTAATGTAAAACCATTCAAACAGGAAATACAAAGGACTTTAATCTATATAAAAAAAAAACGAGAAACACATATAAATTACATAAACAAACGACAACTACTGTACATGTACTTAGATAATTTGATTTTATTGTATTTTAACCTTTTTAACATAAACCTCAAGTCTTTTTGTTTTTTTCATAATTTGAACCGATAAAAAAATATATGATTACTGTATGCAGTTTCATCCTAGTTTAACTTCCATCTCTTTTACCCTGCTGCCTGTGTACAAGTTTAGTACAGTCCATGTTTTACAGAGTGACTTGCTGCACAGTTTGACCATTGGTCATTGTTGTCCTGCATTGTTCAGACAGGCAATACACAAGGGAAGTCAGGCTACATCAGTTTTGGATCAGTGAAATGCTGATAAATGATAAGATCTCTTTTGAAAAGATAAATTTTAACTAATTTGTAAAGATGTAAAAGTTATAAACTTCTTGCCCTTTAATTGGTCTTGATGAAAGATCTATGAACTTTTGATGAACCACTGCTCTCTTTTGGGAGTATTGAACTCAATGTAAGATTTATTAATGAGAACTGTAAATTTAGAAATTATTGCATGCATTTATTAATGCAATTTTGTCATTTTAGATCAAAATGCGATTCTATCATTGTTGCGATACCTATATTGAAAAAAATCTTATATAATTTATATGAAAAATTTCAAAATGTGAGTATAAATTATTGCGATATTAACTCTTGTCACATTTTTTGTAATAATTTCAGTGGCGGATTTAGGGGGGGCTGAGGGGGAATCACTGAAGCGTGACGGGAACAGTCCCCGTTTATTCAAATTTCTAGATCCGCCACTGAATTTCTTAGTTTCGAGTACCTGTCTCTATGGTAAAGAGAATTGTGTGACTCAGTATTTCATTAGAATTTCACAAGACCTAACAATATTAACTCTACCATTGTCAAGCTGATCATCCTTTACAGTTTTCTCATCTATATTATATTACTTAACTTATAAAGCTATGCAATTAGAATTCTACTTTAAATATATATATTTCAAAGTCAAACAATTATTACTGATACCCCGATATCTTTTGAAGTTCATATTATATAAGTTTATAAAACATTATTCATAATGTCAAACAGTCGAGAACATGGTTAGATGTGTTAAAAAAGTTCAATTATTCAATATGTCAAATAATGCAGATCATGATTTTGCAAATATATGATAAAAAATATAATTCATATAATGGCCCAAAGTTTTAATAGTTTGTTGTTGAAACCTTTCTAGATTTTGATTTATAGAATAGATCTCATGGGAAAGTCTGGCTATCCTGGTCATGGTTATATTGTATATAAATTAACCGGAAATCAATTTACAGATAAAGCAGACTTGTTTATCACACCTGAACCAAAACTTTACCTCTTGTATCTGTCCCATCAGTGACCACTGTGTGTATTCGCTCATATCAATACATGCTAAAACATGCACCTGTTAATTACAACTCCTTTGATCTTTCACTCTCTTTGTCACCTTTAATATGTTTCTTTTACAAAATTATGTTTTATGTGTGTTTTCTTTTCATTTGGATGTTCTTTTTATTGAAAGGTGAAGTATTGGATCTGATTAACATATAGATTTGATGTTAATAGTATAGTACATTTAATTTCCTTTGAACATAAGTCAAAATATATTTTAGAAAATTGGAAGGGACATTAATTCATGAAATATTCTTTGTAGTTTCAATCTTCAGTAATTACATTGACAAATCTTAGTCACCCCTTCAAACAATTATCTTCAGTTTATATGTTTTATTGGGTTTTAATTTAGCTATTCACTTCTCTTTGGTGACATTTTTCTGATCAGGATGAAGAGTAATTTCCCTTGAAATTAGTTAGAGTTATTCCCCTTACACTAGACATATTTACACTTTTGTATCTTTATTGTCATTATTTATAGTGAATGTGTATTGGGTGACATCCTTGCATGTTTACACAACATTTAAAATCATCTGGATAGTATTGTCCATTGTTATGTTCTAACAGTACTCATTAAGCCTATCAAATTTATTTTTATCAGATAGAAATTTGTTATGTTTTTCCTATGATATGTTTTTCCTGTGATAATCTTTCTTGGGTGGCATAGCTAAGGTTCCAACAGGTAAATTTTATAATATTATTCTTTTTTACCTGATTTTAATTATAAAAAAGTAGCAGTAAAAGAGAACCCTAAGATTCTTCTATCTTTCTTTATTGAGTAATTTATTCCAGATTATCAAATTTTATGTGCATGCTTGCAGTTTTCTATTGAACCAAATTACTTCCCTTTATAAAACCCTCTTTTGGTATCATAAAGGTATGTGATTATTGATATACTATTAATTTTTTGAGGACCAGTATCAGATACACATTACTGGATACTTGAACTTGACATAAGGGACCTATGGCCTTTGAGGTATATTTTTGTAATTGATTTCAAGTGTGAATTAAAACATGACAAGAGTCTCACTTGATAATTGAAGGAATAGGGAAGGAAATTTATCCTCAAGAGGGAATGCACCGTGTTGGTTGCATCAATGTAAAAGTTATATATTACTCATCTGACTCTTCACTTTTCAATTAAATGAATGGACATAATACTAGTCATATATTGGTGCTTTTTATCTTGGCATACTTGTAATTTTTTCTTCATCAGAACCTTCTACAGTGGCTCTTTTCGTTTATTATAGATTGCATTAAAATCGTTATGAGTGTTTTAGTGTCCAAGCTTTTGTTAAAAGAGTTGCAGTTGTTTAAAATGAAAACAAAAATGCAAATAAAACCATTGGCAATATTATAATTTATTCTACTCAAAAATTATATCAGACCAGTTTCCTTGCTACAAGATAGTTCATATTATATATAAAAGCAAGCTTAAGCCATAGTGAATAAAAAAAACTAAAAAAAACAAACTGTTTCAATTAGTAATCATTTCAAGTTTTGGAATTTTAGTATAATTATTTTTTTCGCCCAAAGCTGACATATTTTAAAGACTAATAATTCCTCATTCATCTAAATGTATTATAAGTTTCCTGTAAAATCTATCTGTAATCCCTTCTCTCATTTGATTTATTTTCTTGTTTGTTTTCTATAAATTAGTGTATTCATTGGCACTTTGTTTTCTTTAAGGCATGTATTCCTAAAGGAAAGTAAATAAATCCATGTAGAGTAAACAAACAATCTCATATTAATTAGTCAGAATGGAGGAAGTGTTTGGCATACCAAACCAATTACCATATCATTACACTTACAGGCAGTATTCTTCCTAGAGCCTGCAAGGCTATATGACAGGGGACTGCCCTTGAAATAACTCAAGTCTAAACTGGAAACTCAAACGGTGTGAAATTGTTACAAGAAGGGGTTTAGTTTTTCTGCATTTTTTATTTTAAAGAAAATATAAAAAGTGTCCAGTCATTTAGTGTTGCCATTTAACCCTTCTTCTTACCAGTTTGAAGTCATTTTTAAATAATGCTGATTTTTGTTTTGTAGCATTAAATTTGCACAAAAGGTTACTAGAGCAAGTACAACATTTTTGCCATTTATGCCATTCCAAAGTAGCGCATAGAAGATTTCTAGTCTTCTAACAGTTAACAGTTATTGAGCTACGGTCATATGACATTCTTTAGGCCGCTTGCCAGACTTCAGTTTTAGATGTTGCTCTTTAATTCTCATGACTGCATAGACAAATAAATGTCACATAAATTTGATCCATTTAGAATTTGACTTGGCACAAAGTATAGAAAAATCTGGAATTTATAAGCTGATAAAAGCATGAAATTAGATAGTGGTCATCTAATTATTTATAGTTCTAATGAGAATTTGTAGTAAAAACAGAGGCAGGTTGACCTGGCATGTGACCACACAAAGGTCACCTAATTGAGTCTAGACCAAGGACACCTTGTCAGCCTCTAAGGACACTGGTGCCTGAAAAGTTTATCCAGAAGCCAGTTGATCTCACAGATTTGAAGTAATGAGAAAGATCTAAAAAGTTCTACCAAAAAATACGGCCATCTGAAATACAGACTACTGCAGTTTCATTGATATGAGAGTGTATGTTGAACGTCTGATGTAAACAATCTTTTTTTCAATCCCAAAATACTAAAACTTTAAATTATTGCCAAGTAAGGTAAAAAAAAATAACTTTGTTACCTTTACCTTCAGTTTACCGTACAACGCATAAAAGCATGATATGGTTCCTTGAATATGACCAAAGTTGAAACTCCTGCTGCGATATCTTACGTTAGTACAAGCTAAACTATTGTTTAACAGTCTTCCTGTAGAGAAATTCCCACACCACTGGTAGATATCCCCACTCATAAATGGGACTTGTAAATCAATTAATCAGAAATCTTTATATAATCTACTTTGGAGTTTGATTAAATCTACCAAAAATAAAAGAGTTAAAAATAAAATTGTATTTCTTAGAACATAATATTTGACATGAAAGAAGTATTATACTGAATCACCAAAAAAGCAAACTAAGCCACTTGTTGACATGTTTACACTGCTTCTTTACATGATATAAAACTGGTCAGTCATTGGTAGAGGAACATGAATGAAATTCAAAGTAACAAAAGCTAATAAAAAATACAGAATGATAATCTCATTGTGCAAGGTCGTGTTGACTGTCTCGCTTTAACCAAATTGTTTGACTTTGCTTCATTAGTTCTGCACAGGAAGTTTGTATAGAGCTGGTCTCTCATCATTACACAAGGTACTAGAGGCCACAATACAGATGTCAAGGGACAATAGGATTTATTCTATCCCCCTTGGACACTTGTTGACAACATGTAATCTTAAGGGGGCACATATGTCCACTTTTTCCTCCAGTTTTAACAAGTAATCAGTCATCATCTCATTAATTTTGTTTTGAAGACCATGTTAAATGTTGTTGTTTTTTGTTGACTGGCCTTAAAGTTTTCACTTCTTGTTTAGTTTGAAATAGTCCATTCTGTTATCAAATATAAATATTTTTCATATGAAAGTGAAAGCTACTTATTTTCAATTAAAAGTATCAAATGACTTGAGTTTACTTTAAAATCTTTCAGAGGAATTAGAAAATATATTTTTTGGGGAGTTTTTATTGCACATAAGAATTAAATGAATATTGACTTTATGATCAGTGGCAAGTATTTCATGTATTAACAGTGCCACATTCAAGTCTGTTTAGTTTGATCGTGGCTCAGAAAATATGGGAAAATCATATATTTAATTTTGGAAGTAGAATTAATATTCAAGAACCTTTTAAAAAACTCTGAAAATAACAAAAACTATTCTTTTAGGTATCAAGATAAATCCAAAGTTATCCAAGAGCAAAATAAGACAGAATTGATATGCTTTAAGGGGGAAAATCTATTACAAATAGGTTGTAATTGCCTAATTGGTACCTGTTACTTTATTTTATGTAAATAAGAACCACAAAAATGTGTTTACGCAAACCAGTGAACCAGGAAACAGTTTGGTGTTGCCTAAGCTAATAAATCTCTCAGGTAATTTTCTTACCTTGTATAATCAACAATCAATATTATTTATGGGTATTGATTTTCTGTGTCAATTTTTACATGATTTTGATATATTGAATTTGTTTTTATGACAAGATAATAACTTTGATGAAAAGAGGTAATTGAAATAAGAAACATAATAAATTATCATATATTGTAAAAGATGTAATAACCAACAATAACATTTCAATGAAACATCTAAAAAATAATAGTTTTAAACCTGTTTTTAGATTTGTTAAATAATTACATGTGTCATTGAATGGTCAGTTATTTATGAGCATTGTAAAGAGGAACAAAATATTGATAAAAAAAAGGAATAAAACTTATTTCTTCCCTTTGATCTTTTGTTTGTCTTTTATTGATAATATAAAAATAATTTAGAACTTTTACTTTGAAGTATCTGTTTATTGTGCAGTAAATGTCAATATAAATTGGTGCATGTCTTAAATAAGATGAAAATTGAATTCTCTTTTCCTTTTACTGCTTGTATTTGATATTTTGATGATACTATTGAATTACTTATTTATAAATAAAGTCATTGTACAAGTGATCAGTTTTGACTTGTGCTGCTCTGATAATATTTTCTCTAAATAGAGTTATCTCCCTTTTTACAATCAACTGAAGTAAGGTTCTATTTGACAATTTAGAATTCACACAATTCTGATTTTCAGAAAAATACAATATATATATATTCATTATTATTAAACAAAAGCTTCAACATCTATTGATACTTTTAAATCTTCTCTATCATTAATAAAGGAGATGTAATACGATTTTTTTTGTTGATTTTTCTGGAAATATTTCAATAGATACTAGTCTGCAAACATTTTGTCAGTCAAAACCTGATCAACCTGCATTTTATAGCATATTATCTAACCTGTGTCATATTCAATGATTTTTAATTAGTTAGCTGATGGGTAAATTATTCTGTCATCAAAACCTTAGTTGTTCAGGAAGAAAAAAACTTTGTGACAACTTTTATCTGATCAAATAGATAAAATGCTGTAAAGTTTTTGCTTACTGCAGCTTTATAAGACATTGTTTTCCTTATTGGTACTTTTGATTTTGTTATAGTACACAAGGACTTTAAGATAATCCGTGCTCAATACCTAAATACTGTACGATTGCACCCTGCAACCTGACATGTTACAACTTTAACTATTAAATACTTTAACATTATTGCTGAAATTTAACATGTTATTTGAACTGCAGAACAAACTATTGACTTTTTAAGTTGGTATGTTTTGCCAATTTATATTGAAAATCCATCAGTTTTCATCCTCTAAATGTCAAACCATTGTTGTATCAAAAATGTTATTTTGTTTACTGTTAACTTCCTGAGAACCTTATTAAATTGTTTTCAATTTTAGAGGCTTAAGATGTTTCAGGTTCATTGGAGCTGACCACTAGTGACCAGTGCTGATTGATGTGGCCATAGACAACAATTATTGTAATTCCCTGCTGTCTGCCTGACCTGTGTATTGCATGGTCAATCTTATTACCTTATCAGTGGGGTATAATTAAATGCTTCTCTGGTCAAACTACATTTGACTGACCAATGATAGGGTACACTTGACCAGTCTATTTAATTTTAGTTAATTATGACAGTGCATTTGGAGCATAGCTAATTTCTTGAACACTTTATAGAATTTATTGTCATTTGGTGAATGTACCATTCAATGCCATTATCATATTGTTGAATTTTGACAGAGTCCAGTGTGCCAGTTTATCTTAAACAGTTACAACAGACTGTCCATTTCATAAGGGTTCATAAGTCATCTCTCTAATTATAAATTAAAACCTGAAAATAGATAATTCCAATTTCCTTAACAGTAAGATTTGAAATATAATTAAAGGCAAGATACACAGGTGCAATTGGAACCTCATAGTAGTAGCATGGCAAATTGTTTTGCCAATATAGAAGTGTCATAACCATTCACGTCTTTTAATAGAATTAAGACTTAATATCTCTGTATTGATGAATTGAAGTGACCAGTACTGACCATTCCTGATTATACCTGTATGATCAAAGACAGACCTTTTCTTTATTTGTAATGAGCTCTGTCACAGCTTTGGAATCTTCAGGATTTTGTTCAGCTCATTAATGGAGAAATAATTCCAAAATAATCTAGTTTTATTGCTGATTTATCAATCTGCTCAAAATAATATGTCTGATTAGCATCTTGCAGCTTTTGATGAAAGGAAGAGGAAATTACAAAATAACAGAGTGGTATTAATTTCTATCTGAATGTCAAAGACATTTGTTGTCTTCCATTGAAAAAAAATAACAGTAGCACTTACGGTATTATATTTATTTGTCAATGGCGTAAAACTGGGTCAAAAAGTGGAAAAATTTAGTAGAAATTTATGTAAATTTAAATACTTAAAAAAGGATGACTGCCACCAAAATATTGAAGGTCAAATAAAGTTTAAGTGTTCAAGTCAGTTGCCACTCGATTACAAAAGCTAAATCGAAATGTTTTTTTCCTTAATTTGTAATTTGAATTCATTTCCATTGATATTGTAATGATCAGCTGTTAACTATGACATCTTTGTATTTTACACAATGTTCTCATTCTTAATGTCTCTTCGATTGTCTCATTGTCAGAAATACCAGCTGAAACCTAATGTTTACAAATGTTTTATTCATTAGTCAACTTGGTTATTCGGCAATGGTGTATTAACTGGGTTAAGGCTTTGGCATAATTAACTTAGGTACTTCTTTTTACCTAAGATGACCTTTGAAACAGTACTTTAATGGGAAAATTATATTGACAGCTGTGACACAGTATTACATAAAAAGTTATCTTCTCTTGGAAGGAGTTGTCTACCTTTAATTATCATACAAATTATAATAGATTTGGATTACAACAAAAGAAAGTACTATAGGTTAATCTTTTATGGCAACAATCTCTGTGGTCTTATGGACGCATTGTTGCCTAGAGTGTTGGATGTGTTTGGTTTTTATGCCCTACCTACGATAGTAGAGGGGCATTAGGTTTTCTGGTCTGTGCATCCGTTCGTCCGTCTGTCTGTTGGTTCGTCCGTCTGTCCCGCTTCAGGTTAAAGTTTTAGGTCAAGGTAGTTTTTGAGGAAGTTGAAGTCCAATCAACTTGAAACTTAGTACACATGTTCCTTTTGATATGATCTTTTTAATTTTAAAGCCAAATTAAACTTTTGACCCAAATTTCACGGTCCACTGAACATAGAAAATGAAAGTGCATGTTTCAGGTTAAAGTTTTTGGTCAAATTAGTTTTTGATCAAGTTGAAGTCCAATCAACTTGAAACTTAGTACAAATGTTCCCTATGATATTATCTTTCTAATTTTAGTGCCTAATTATATTTTTTATCCAATTTCACGGTCCATTTAACATGGAAAATGATAGTGCGAGTGGGGCATTCGTGTACTTTGGACACATTCTTGTTGTTCTCTGGTTCTCTGGTTTAGTTAAACAAATGACTTGAAAATCTTAATTTGCTGCTTCTCTACTAAGCCTGCACCATTCAATAGTAAGCAAAAAGAATGGTTGACTCCAGTCAGAAAAATATATTTTGAATGGATAACATTAGTCTCAGTGAAGACTATTAAGTTATAAATTACCACTTTATAAATCTGGCTCAGCATGTCAATATAGTTCATAGAATAAAGGTCATATTCATAACTCAATCACTTTTTGTCCTGAATATGAATTTAATTTGCCACTGAGCCATTCTTTCACCAATGCATCTTTTATAACTGTCTTGATCCAAAGAGGAACTTCCTGTCCTTCCTGTTTGACCTATTCATCGTGCATGTCTGCTTTTGGTTGGGTTCGTGTTGCTAAGTCTTTAGTTTTCTATGTTGTGTCTTCTGTACTAGTATTAGTCTGTTTGTATTTTAATTTTAACTATGATGTTGTCAGTTTATTTTCAATCTATGAGTTTGACTACCCCTCTGGTATCTTTCTTCCCTCTTTCATCTTTTATTTGTTCTCAACCTGAATAATGCAGGAAACATTTGCCAATTGACACTAAGCAAGCATAAATTATTTTTTTTTTATAAGTTGTTTTATTTGAAAATATCATTGGGTCAATTGAAAAAAGACTAAAGTAAAAATCATATGTATTTATTTTAATTTATAAATATAATTCTGTATTATTATTCAATCAATAAGTGTGTTTGTTGGTAATGAAAATAGAACATAGAGGTAAAAACAACATAATTTTCTAATTAAATAAAATCTTTTGGGTAGTTCATACTAATGCTGATGGTATAGTTTCTTCCTGTTTCATAGTCTAACTAATTGTCTGGTCTCCTTTTACAAACTGTTTTACTACACTGGCATTTCTCCAATTACAATCCCTCATTATAATATAACTTTCCTTTCCTCAGTGCCCTTTGACAGCTTAGCCAGAACTGTTAACTGTCATCACCAATAGTAGTATATGTTAGTGTCCCCCTGTGCCCTCTATGTCCAGTTAGGCATTAAATCTCATTATAACATTTATATACTGTCCCCTCGTGCCCTCTGACACTCACATGACTCCCCTGCCATTATATCATCACCCCAACAGTTTATTACCCATACCAGTCAAATTGAATATTGACTGAAAACAAAAACAGCTGGTACTATAGTGGCTAGTAGTGTATTGGAATTAATTAGTTAAACAGTTTAAACTTTTATGTTCTTTGATGTCTGGTCAATGAATAAAGATAGGGCTAAAAGTTTGTCTATATTTAACACAAACAAATACTTTAGGTTACAACAACCAAGGACTTTTATACCTTTTGGTGTTTTGTTTAACAAATTATACAGGTTCACTGGACTGGATAGCATTTTTCAGGAAACCAGTTCACCACATCAGATATTTCTTCATTTCTAGGAATACTTAAATCCTCATAAGGAAGCATTGTTATATGGTAGAAATGCATTTATCTATTATTTTATCTGATCCGATCTGCGATTTAAAGTTGCTGAACAAACAATATCTTAGGCTTTGTCCTTCAGTCAAGAGGGGTAACATTTTTGTATCAATTTTATCACCATTTTCAGTCTTATTGAGTAGCACCAAAAACATTATTGTTATAACCGGTATTACTTAAGATTAAACAGAGATCATGTAAGGGAAGACAATATCATTTCCTGAGTGGGCTAAAGGATTTTTTCCCCAGACTAAATTTTCATTTTCACCTATAACTAGGCCATATAATTTATAATGTGTGGCATACACTCCTGTCATGAAGAAGGCTTTTTTTTCTTCAGTTTTATCCAGGTTGCAATATTAATTTTAATATTATCTTGTTCTCAGAGTTCTCCTATCTGCTTTTTGGAAATAAATTTATTTATGATATATATATATATAATTATGAATTGATTCTCATTTCAAAAAATTATGTCTGATGTCCCCAATATCTTTCACTCAAAAATTTACGAAAATCGTTCAAGATGGAAATTATGAATTATTTATCATTTGAACCAATTGCTGCCAAACTTTTGAAACTTTTGAAAAAGATATAATGAATCTCTATTGTACTGACACCAACATCATACAAAAATGGCTGCCAGCATATTATGAATATAGATAGAAAATGTATAATATTAACATGTATAAAACAGAAATACAACCAACACTTGATTTAAACCCAATAAAACTATGCAAGTCAATATTCTTTATTTAATTCTTATGAATTCTAAAAATAGAAAAGTACCTTACAACCCCCTAAACACCCCCAAAAGAAAACCCATGTAATTATTGATACCTATCTACCCACAACAGATGTTGTCCCTCCATACCTGAACAGGTACAAATTATAGCCATCAACTGATCTTATTTATGATACCTTTTAATTGAACATCAACTATTTACTCTGACATATAATTACAAATAATTCCACACTCAAATACAAATTAAACAAATCAAATTGTCGTTTTATGTGTAATTATATAACAATAGGTAGAAAAAGTCATAAAACAGTTGATGGCAAACATTATGTCATAACCTCTGTGCAATTAAATAACCATCCAATTATATTTATTTATTTACTCATCAAATAAAATAATAATTTACGAGATATATAATGTATAATATGTGGTAAAATTTATTAAAAGAATTTGATGATCAAGTGAAATAAGGTGATGAAATTTTGCATGATCATACAAAAATTGTTAATACTTGATTATAGAAAATCAACAGCAGAACCTACCAACATTAAGTGTTGTCATACTTAAATGGGATTCAGTCGATAATCTTCTTTCAGTACTTCAAACAAAAAGTAAAATAAACAAAATACTGAACTTGGAGGAAAAACGGATGTAGGTCCCTGAAATCAAATGGCTCAAACCAATGATAAGTACAGAGAGATATTGATATCTACATATTGCAGCTAAAAATAGGTTTATTAAAACATTTGGAGTTTCGTATGACATCCATCTTCACTGAACTAGTACACATTTTGGTTTAGGGGCCAGGTAGAGCACTCCTCTCTGGGTGCAGGATTTTCTCACTGTCTATGTCTATTTGCTGGTTTTGTGTAAACCCTCAAAGGTGTCAAAACATCCGTAACAGGTTGTTGTGAGAGAATTCTATAGGGGAGGGGACAATGTAGCACCTTGTTTGATGCCATCAGTAGCCTATCACCTCATCTTGTGTAATTTTACATTTCCTCAATTACTATTTAGATAACCATTGGGTATATTCTAATGAATACTAAGAAATAATACCCCGACACCGTAAGTCAATACAGTCTGGTGACAAAATAGGGTGGTTGTATTATCCATACTACATTGTAATTGTACCACAGGGGGTTGTAAGGCTGTCAGGGGCTACTAATGATTTAATTTTCATAAAAATTACAAATTGAAGGTTGTCATACCGATCTTTTATTGTCATCTTCGCCTGTGGGTCAAATATTCTGGTTAGTTAGAATAGGAAAATGTAATTATTTCTAAAATGCAATTATGTTTATTTATAAAGTAGTTGAAGATTATAAGGTTTCAATAGAATATTTAAATTAATTACTTATTACATTAAACAAAATCAGTATTTCTGTATTTCGGATCTTGATATTGGTAGTTTTAATTAATTTGTTCATAATGTTTTATTTTGTTAAAATTAAGCAAATAGAATGTTTGTATTACATAGCTATATATAGGTAAATTTTAAAATCAGTGGCTTTTTGTATTAAAATTTTTAATTTAATTTATCATTCTCTCTCTCATGGTTTGAACAAATACCTCAAGAACTTTAAAAGTACATAGTTTTTTATGTTTTTATTGTTCTGCTGACAAAGCAATTTAAGTTATTAGATTTAGTATTTATTTGAAATTTATTAATCCATTTATTCTGCATTTGATTTTTTAAATTATTCAAATATCGGTGCTTATAAATATTTCTGTTGAAAGGGCAAATGTAGTACATGTACTACAAAACAGTACTCATATATCATTTATAATCCTTACAAGCTAAAAGTAAAAGTACAGGTTACAGCCTCAATGGACGAGAAAGCAAAAGGCTTATCTACTCTACTATTGTTAGACTGATTTTTAGGCACTATTCAATTAAAACCCTGTTGAATTCATCAGTCACCTAATAACACAAGAAATTAAAGGCGCACATCAAATTTTACATTGGAATGTATAATAAATTCAGCAATGTTTCACAAATTATTAAAATATTTGTTTATAGAAAAGTACAAAAAAAAAATTCAAGGCTGACTCCTGATTAGAAAACAAAAATTGTACGGAAAATGTCAAAACTAATATGACTTATTGCTTATCAAAATTATATACTTTTGGTTTTGACAGATTAAATCTTTGACCTTGTGATAATTTTAAGTTAATTCGGTAAGGTATGAATTGTGTAACAGTTTGTGGTTTCATGAAACAAAATAAGTCAATATTTGTTGCAAAAGAAAAGAAGAAATCCACCCAAGGGTACAGCTTGACAAGTGTTTAATTGGCTTCTGTTGTGTCAACAGATTACTTACCCAAATTCAGTCATAATAATGTCAACAAGTTTTCTGCCCCTTGGGTTTTAGGCTTTATGCCCAATTAAGCAGATTCTCTCGTAAATTGGCCATGATAACATTTAGCTAAATATAAATTAAAGTTAAATTAAAGTGAAAAAAAATGAAATTATTTATTCAACAGCTGAGTTGTCATAGGAATATTTCACCCAGTAGTCACACTTTTTAAAAACATTTACATAAATTTTAAGATGAAAATTGTATAAAAATTTCAACTTCAAAGGAAAGTTTAGAGCCTGATGAATGAATTATCATAAATATATATATTTGAATAACCCCTTGAAGTGTTACAGATTGTTAGCTTTTATTGTTGAGTCAATAAAATTGAAAACCTTTCTGCAGTATCAGCAGATCTGTGATTTCATCAGTAATATATGAATCAAATTAAATTTGTGGAAAATGTCTATAGAAGAATATATCCTGTTCAAATTTGTTTTGTTTGCTTATATTTGCATAATTCATAAAAAAGTATAAAAGATCACAGGAATCAAAAAAAGTTTTGGACAGCCAAAACCTACCACGCAATCCACCAACATTCTTCTTCTACGAAAGGATATAAAATGGATATCAAGTATTACCAAAAATATTAGAAACTACCACCTACCACGCATACCATGAACATCTTTCTTCTAAGAAATGATATAAAATTGATAACAAGTACCTGAGTATTACCAAAAATTTGGATCGTACAACCATGCAAACCACATTACTCCTACACACTACTTCTACGTAAAGATATAAAATGGATAACAAATATTACCAAAAATACGTTGGAGAAGACGTTACTAATTTGTAAAACTTGTGTTTGATCCTTTTGTCATTTTGAACAATAAAATATGTTTAAACTAAACCAAATATATTGGACCATACAACAAATACCACACAAACCACTAACACCCAACTTCTAAGAAAAAAGTTGATATAGAAACAACAGCAGACTCACTCAGAAGTCCAAAATGTACTGAGGTAAAACTAGCTTTTTACTCTCAATCACTTTAATAAAAAGCTACTAGTATTAATACACATATTTCCAAAATTTAACTTGATTATTAATGACATTTGAAAGTTTTAGAACAGATTTTAATTCATGATTCTTCAAAGAGATACAGAAAACATTTGTTGATCAACAGGTTTTCAATATGTCTGTGATATGAATTTAAGATTACTAAATTAGTGTACAAATTGTATTGCATTTCCAAAAACAAATTATTAGTAAATTAAATGAATTACAGAGAATTATAAAACTTTTAAGATTCTGTAGTAAAGCCATTGCATAAAACAAATTTGTTCTTTAAAATATACAGACATTCTGGTAAAGAGGTATCTTAGGGTCAACAGTTTGAAGGACCTGTGAAAGACACAATCCATTAGGAATACAAGATTGTCTTGAATTATACCTCTGTATAATTCCATATAAACTAATGCATAAAACATGCATTGAATATGTGTGAGAAAGGTTGCCACCTCTGTTTAATCCATGATCTCTTGGTCTCAGAGGTTATAATTTTACTGTTATAACCTGGTGAACTTTTTCTAATGCTCAAGTGAGATGTTGATAAATAACCGTTATAATAGAGAAAAAAGTATTTTCCCATTCATAAATAGTCATTATTTTAAACAAATGGTTTATTTTCAGAAATAACCATTAAATTAGTGGAAAACAAGTTTTATTCCTCAGGCAATAAAAATGCTAAATATCAGGTATAGTTATGGCTGAAATTATTACCTTTGTCAAAAAGTCAATAAAAAAATTTAATTCATACTATTGTTGTGAAAAATGATTGCTTGTTATTTGGAAGGAAGTATTGCAAACAATAATTATATTTCTACGCATTTTTTTTACTTAAACTTGTTGGTTTTGTTATTTGCAAATCAGTTACCATGAAAACACAAAGGAAAAGATACAATAGAAGGGAACTGACCTCCGATTTATCAGATATTTGTACGATTTTTAACAATTATAAAGAGGTGTTTAAGGAACGTTGTTTTGCTATGGAAAACAAGGCTGCATTATTTTGGTTTGACTGCCGTGACCCGACATAATTGTTCTTGCTAACCCCTCCCCTGCTTTGAAGTATCATCAGGTAGGCGAAACAATTCGAACAGCCATTCAGTCTGTTATGTGTAAGATTTTAACAGTTTAACTGTTTTATCTTTCTTTAACTTCTATTTTAAAGTTTACAAAACATTACTTTTTTAATAACAAATTGCAATCCAATGTCATATCCAAGAAATTTTGTATTGACCAATACGTTTTTATTGCCGAAAAAGGTAGAACAAATGATAAAAAAAGAGACAGTTATAGATATTATGCCTTTATTTACTAATATAAGTCGTTGCACTAGTAGTTACATTGACAATCATTGTCTAAGAAAAAGTTGTTGGCCTCAAAGCTTTATTTAATGAAAGTATAACTGCATACAATTTTAAACCACTTAGAAAATCCTGTCTCAGACCCAGCTTCATTTGTTCAAGTGCATTAATATCTACCAATTATGCTCATATAGTACTCATCTGGAACTGGGATCAGTATATCTAACAAGTCAATATATATGTTCCTGTCTGGAATGAGCGGCCCTATTACCGTATTATAGTTTAAGGTATGATGGACCTATTAATGACAAGTGATAATTAACAGCATCCTATAAAGTGTTACATTTTTGTGGCCCTATGTCAGACAGCTATTCATCAATTATTCATTAACACTTACACAGCCTCCGTCTCGATATAGTGTCACCAAATATCCCGGTTTTGTCACCCAATCTGTCTAATAAAGTTTTTATTGAATTTGCAACAGTTAATTCAAATACCGCACATTCCATGTGTAATGTTCAACAATAGCTTTGTTGGTTTTACAGTTATAAAACCTGCAGATGTAGCTTAGTTCACAATTGGACATGCAACAGATCTGCACAATGTGTTGCATGTGTGGAATGTGATAATGTAAAAGAACAATACCCACAGCAGGCATATCTTCTATATCTTATTTTTATGTTAATAACGTCTTTTGTGTCCATGCAATACTTTGGATTCGGTTATTTTTATCAACATTGTTGTTTCTTAGTTGGTTGTAACATGGATGTTATGTAATACTTCCATGGTAAGATAAAATCTGTGTGTTCAATACCTTCACACCATGTAGTATCTGCATGCCAATCAGCTTACACGGTCTTTAGAATGATCAATTCAGAAGTAACGGGTTTTTTTCAAAATCATAAAGTGGATTCAGTTTTAACAGGCACTGGGTCATATGTTTCTGGTTTTACACGCTTTGTCAGTAAATATACATCTTGCGTTTATCACTACGAAGACTATAGTCACATGCCAGGACATATACTATAAGAGTCCCAGATCGAGGTTAGACTAGCGTTTTGAAACGGCTAGTTATGCAGATATTGGAATTGCAAATAATCTTTCAATAACACAGGACATGATACAAAATTCTTCGCTAGATATGAAATATGAAAATAAGAAAATACAAGTGTATTGTCTTTTCAAATGTGTTCTTTGAACATTCACCACTACTGCTCTAACGGTTCATTTTGACAAAAAGAAACCACTCCTTTTATGATTAATAACTCCACGTTGAATGCATAGTATTCTAGAGAAAATTGTCATTTTATTTGGCTGTCGTTGAAATAGCACACACTTCCTTATAAATCGGTACTATGTCAGATATCACACAATGCAGGGATTGTGTTGTGTTTTTTGATACGTATAACTGAAACATGTTACAACTTACACAATACTAAAAACTATCATATTCATTACAAAGGCGTAAGAGACACTAATAAGCATACAGATTTTAATTTTGTTGTGTTATCTTTCTTTGTTGTTAAGGTCATGTAACTCAAGTTTTAGTATTAGGTGTAGTGAATTGCAGGTTTTGTAGACTATTGTTCACATATCTGCGTGGCTTTCAATTTGACCGTGGTGTTCTTTTTTTTTTTTGTTGAACATATGTTGTTTTGTTGCCCGTTGGTAGCTTTCATGTTATTAAAGTAGAGTTTTATCAATCTCTGTTTCAAGCAACAAGGGAAAAAATCCAAATCTCTCAAACCGTGTGAGCTTATATTAAATCAAGACTTCCAAATGGTGGAGTTGAAATCATCTCTTCGTAAATTTAACGGGCGCCATCACGAGTTGGTTGACCATTATGGAATAACCGCTTCCAAATGATATCGGATATGTTCCTTACGTCGCAGCTACAGTGCCCTTCCCTTTCATGTATGTGACCTACCTAATTAGAATTTTTACCGGATTTGTTATCTCATAAACAACACGACGGGTGCCACATGTGGAACATGCTTACTCTTCCGGAGCACCTGAGATCATCCCTAGTTTTTGGTGGGGTTCGTGTTGTTTGTCTGTTTGTCCTTTTCATTTATAGCCATGACGTTGTCAGTTTATTTTCTATTAATGAGTTTGACTGTCCCTCTGGTATCATTCGCCCCTCTTCTTTATATGTTCAGGTCTCAGTTTTCAACGACTGTTCAGTATTGGTGAAAACCTTATATGAACCATATATATAATAGCCATTATATCTATGAATGAACAAATCAAATTTGAATTTTACTTATTTTACAGAGTACATAACAGCAGAGTTTATTTGCACCAAGTTGTCACACATAAATCATATTGCATTATCTATGCACTGATGCATCACTGAGACAACATTATTACTGAACACAATTACCAACCACTATTCTCAATTTTCGAACAATATAAAACATTAGTTGAAATTAATAATTATATAGAATCAGAGACATATAATACAATATTATATTTGATGGAATGTTAATTTAATTTTAAATAAAGGTTGCTAGAAATTCCAGTATTGCAAAAGGCTTTATCTTTAAAATCTCCCGACCGTCATCTGTGTATTCAAGTTATGAAAATCTCCGACGGACCAGGTCCATGTGCAAAAAAATGACCATGAAATGTTAGTTCCTCTTTTTTGAGAAAAACAATGCACACAAGAATATTGATCCGAAAATTGTAACTTTTAAAGTTGTCAGTTTGACAAATTATTGCAATATAACTTGGTTGGAGCTTACTAGTAAAGGTATCTATATATAGAAATTTCAAGATTAATTCTGATGAAATAAATTCGAAAGAACAAATTTCTGACCAGAGATATAAAGAATACTCTTTGAAGTTTTCACAATCTCAAGTTGTTGTTTTTTTATTTACTCTGCCCTTAACTCATATTTTTCTTGTGTTTATTATTTACCAATCTTCATAACGTATTCTTTATATTGCGAAGATTTAAATAAAAGTATTGACTCTCTCAGTGTTGAGAACAAGGATGTTCAGTGACCTTCTAGATTACTGATCTTTATGAATGAAATTCTTTCTCTTTTGTGCTGAAAAACTATTTTTTTCATTCATGATAACGGTGTGACAAGCGATTTATTAAATGTCACGTGAGGGGACTGGGAAATTGTCGTCTGCTTCTATCTTTTGTCAACATTTGATCTTATCCTTTATACTTAAAATATGAAAAGTGGTATTAGTAAATTGTACATAATCGGTGTAAAGTTAAGATTTTATCACGTCAGCAAAAATAAGCATTTATACACCTCAGCTACTTTCGGTTTTCCTTATTGAACCTCTTCACGACAAGGAAGTTGTGTGTGGTCAGGGTATTACCTGGTCATCTATGATGAGACCGTGTCCGAATTATGATTATTTTTGAAGTTATCAGAAAAGTGTTATTTTTTTCACACAGATACTTTAGAAGTCTTATGAGACCGTGACGTTCCCATGAACTCTGTAGTCCATATCATTTGATATAAAAATAGTTTCACATGATACCTATTGTATGCTCATTTTGATATGTCTCTGATTAAAATATATAGTCATTCTAAATAAGAAGTTAATTATCATTAAAATGCAAAACGTTGCTTGTTTGATTCCAACTGGTCACAGATTTCGTTGCGTCATTACAGCCGTCCATAGTTTTATTGACGCACTGGTTTATTTGCTTATGTGCTGACGTATTTTCTGGACTCAACAGTTTTAATATTTAAACGTGTATGAAATTCACATATTCAAGAGATAAAGCTAACATTTGCATTTCTTTATCTACAAGATTTTTTTGTACTCTCCAAAAAAAAATTGAGAGTACAAATAATCGTCGCTTTGTCGGTACGTCTGTTGGTCTTTCAAAAATAACCGTCCCTTTCCGGTGACCTGTTGGGTTTTCCTTGCTTGATCGGACCTACTAGTATGTTAACTGCGACGAAATCTTGTAAAGGTATCTTTCCAAGAAATATTTTCTTTTTTCTCAAAGCCTCTTTATCTGCACCCTTGAAATAGAAAGATATGTTATACATTGATAAATGTGCGTTTCTGTGAGTATATGTTGGCACATTGCTGATATTTTGTGTCATTCACATGTGTTCTAGCTTGATCAGAATTTTAAGTCAGCTCAACTGAATACGTTGTCTCTCTTTAAGTTGCGTCTGCAGTGTTAAACATAATTTCATCAGAATTTTCCGTGAACCTGAGGCCAATGTCCGCTTATTTTGACAATACCTTCAATGGTCCAAACAAATTCGACAAGGTCTCAAAAATTGTTTCGGGAAGTTTTTTGAAATTATCACGTTTAGTGTCAAGATAATTATACATATAAAAGATAGAGGTCTTAAACTTTATAGAGTTCAGCTAGTGTGATCATAAAATATGCGAGATATTTCGATCTCCTTGAATTAAAATGTTTTGTCAAATGCCCTTTGGTCATTTTTCGATAAATCAAGAAAGTACAGTGAGTATTTCATTTTATTGCAGATATCAATATTGTTAATAATAAATTTAACACAGGACCATATTTATACCCTGATCTATGACCCTGATAAGACCAGGTTAGATCTCTTTCTACACCAAGTTCAACAGTATTATATTACTGGGGACATTTATTTGTGACTTTTTGACACTGTTTATCTATAAAAGCACAATTAAACCAAGTTTAATTCTACAGGACACTACCAAGCATATGTTATAAGATGTATATATATGTTGATACTTTTTTCCAGTGTAATTTTTTTTCTCGATTTTGTAATAAGTAGCGGTCTTGCATAAACCCTACCAAAGACTATAGTTACCCAACTAAGTCATCAGGAGTCGGTTTCACAAAAAACTTACAACTAAGATTGATCTTAAGTCATGAACATTCAGTATACTTACGACTGATCTTAGTCCTAAGTTATTTTGTGAAACCGACTCCTGGTATTGAAAGGCGACTGGCAGACGTATTTCTAAGACACAAGAACAAAAATCACCCTGTCTTGTCTTCAGGTTGTAGATAAATATAAAAAGACACATATGAATGAAATACTATACTTGTACATTGCTTAAAGTGCCGTTTTGAAGGAAGCAGCAGCACAATATGGAATGCTATCTATGTGTCACCGGTAAAACTGTTATTTCGTTGCTTCATCAAACGGTATCTATATAAAAACAAAGGGATAACAAATATCCCAGCAAAGTTTTGAAATCATTAGTTATTTTATGAGATCATGAAAGAGGAATCTAAGATTTGATACAACGCAAATTAACCAACATTGGCAAATACTATAGTTATAGTTGTCACAAAAGTATGATAAAAACTACTCAAAACCAAAGCTTTTACAACAAAACTTTAAAACAACAGAGTGATAGTGATTTTGAATAGCAAGCATATAATATACACACGTTTTACCCGAGATAAAGCCATATGGTTAAAACAATTAGTAATGTGCAATACCCACATGACAAAAAAAAACCAACATCCTGTCATTTTCTTAAGGTAAGGAAATCTGATTCAATTCCTTCAGGCACTAGCAAAAGATATACGCGAAATGGTAGCAAGACTGATATGATTCTGTAACGGTGTATAATACACACCACTTCACTTTAGCTTTGTAAGTAACTATACTTTAGTTATGGAATTATAATATTATTAGGATTTATTAGAAATTTAAGCCAGTGTTGTAGTGTTGACTTCTCTGTGGATGAAACCCAATGCTGGTAATGAAGCTCTGATAACAATGAGAATAAAACACAAGAACATTACCACCTAGGCAAATTCATATGAGGCTAAACTATTTAATTATCACCGGAAATCCACATTTAGAATATGCCCTTTGGATACCCGTCTGAAAACATTTTATTAAATAAGTGGTTTATTTAATATATGTCACACAATTTGAGGGTTAATCAGAAAAATGTTGAAGACGCAAATCTCCATATAGGTGGCTATCTTTCGTTTGAAGTTGGGTATTCGGTGACAAATGTTTCTATTTATTTGGACAATAAAAACCAATCAACTTCATCTCCTATATCACTTCTTTTGAAACCTAATGATGTAATTACTTATCTCTCCTTACTCAAATTATACCCTTCACAACAATCCATTGTCACACGAGGTTAACAATTCATTTGTCCTTAAGTGAAGAAGAATACACAAAGAATTTGTCGTCCATTTAAGTTAAGTCTTCAAATGAAGAAGTATCGCCACACAGTGTAATATCAGGCTTCTTTATATCTTGTGTCATATGTGCAATAGGCCTTGTTAGAAAATAAACCATTGCTCTTTTTATTTTCTAAGACGAGTTGGGTGATATCACAGTAACCGATTTATACTCAATTCTTGATACAATTTTGAAATAACACTGTAAGGTTATTAAATTTTAGAATTTCGAAATCTGTGACGTCTCCAATTTTATTTTATTTTTGGACTCTAAATTTTATGTTATAACTGTTGATTCTATAATATTCAATAACGTTCAATGATGCTTGATTATTTCATTTTAATCTTATTATAATGAACAATATATTTGCTGTCAAGATGCATATTTTTTTATTCTGACTGTTCACTATCAAAAGAAACTCCTTTTAAATTTGATGACAAAAGATTCTTATTGACATATGTAAGAAACAATGATGTGCGTTTCCCGTAGTAAATAATTCAAAAACAACAACGAAAATCATATTATTTAATGCGTACGTTATAATAAATAAAAAAAATCTAATTGATTTACTGGAAAACATTAATATCGCGACGTGTCCGTATAATCTTTAGTTAACAATACACGTTTGTTGTCCTTCCATCCATTAAATTTTGGACAATAGTAAACAACGAATATATGCTTACGACAGCAAAAAAGGTTTTTGTACAAAGTTGAAAAGATAAAATGATAGTAAATAGAAACCAGCAATAAAATTATTTATGTTGCTCTTAAAAAAATATTGGTCGGCTTCGTTGGAGATGGATAATAATATAGATATTGGTAAATGTTTTAGTAATTAAATTTATTCAGTATTGTAGAAAACTATTTATTTTTAATAACTATTTGAAAGTAGTATATCACTATAGGTCTAATAGGGTTCAAATTTTGATCGGTGCCAAAATACAGCCAAGCGTAGCGTATACACATATTGGTTGAAACATACCAACTTCTGTAGGTTCGATAGTCTTGTTTTTATGAAGTTTACGTACAGAACGGTGGGGTTTTTTTTGTGTGTGTTTAATTTGATAAAGACTTAACAGAAGTATGAAGAATCGCATTTCGCTTTCAAAAAGGTCCGAATTGCAAAACGGATATGTCCTGTATTTGATCAAAGGGATGCTCTCTTTAGAAAATTCCGTGTCGATTATTTTCTCGATTTTCTCAATCAAAACAATGAGACAAGACCAATGAACCTTTGGACATAATAAAAGTCTTTGTGATAATTACATGCTTGGACAATTATTATTAGAGAGAATGTCATAGTGACAGTTGTATGTACTGACATTCCTTGAGACAGGTGTTGGTCATTTCTTCTCTACTCCTACATTATCTTGTCACCTTAACGTGTCATTCCGAAACAAATCTACCAAATACACATCTTTCGGACTCTTTGTGCCACTCATTAGGGGGTTGAACAAGCCGTATTTAGCTTTGTAATTGTCTATTAGTCAAATCTGTAATACCTTTCACTGTCCCGCTTATAACCTTTCCTGGGTATTTATGAAAGTGTCAGGCCTTTCGAGAAGTCTGTGAGAAAATGTCCTATTAAAGGTATTGTCACGTTTTAATCGGTATTGCACAATGTATGAACCTGCTGACTTCTACTTGACCGCAGTTGACCAACCACGTGAAGCTGCGGAGCAAGATGACATGCAAGGCAAAGTCAGTTCAATACCTTATAAGTGGAGTCATATTAAACTTCAACATTTGTTATTGTTTATTACACGTTATTTTTACTTGTCAAAAATGCATTGGTGACCGCTGATGACCAGGGAACCAATTGACGTATTATAGAAGGACTATTGTATTGCCTGTATGAAGTTTATTGTTACTTCTTTATTTGTTTGATATTTTAACATACCACAAAAACACCTTAATATTTCCCTCCAAATATATGCCAAATTTAGATTTTTAATACACATTTGATAATTACTTCACAGAATTTATAACGCAATGACGGCAATCGGAGTGAAAATATCGGTTTTTATTTCACTCGGAAATCCTGGTAATTCATTCAAACCAATGTAATAAATATATATTCATATAGGGACTGCATTACTAGTAAAATTATATTGAAAACATATTGTGAATGTAAAATTGACTTTAGCCTCAGTCTTTGCGTGCTCACTTATTTCATCGTGACCCTTGCATATATGCCAAAATGATATATTGATGGAATATTCTACAATTGTTGATATAAGTATTTGAAATTGATGTCATGTGTTAACTTTCAAACATTCTTTTCTAAGCAAAACTTATATTATTGTGTTTTGTACATAATATCAAGTTTGACTTCTTAGACAATATATGCATGCAGTTTTGTTTTTAATATTTGATTTAATTTTTAAAATATATAGTGAAAGTGAATTACTGCTGAGACATGCTGTTAAATTGATTAGTTTCAAAATTTGCATTTCAAGCTCATTTTTCCTCTGACTGAACGGTTTGCCAGTACCTTACAAGGTACTAATAACTGTTGTCAACTTAGAAGCCCTGAAGAATGTTAATGCACGTATTTTAAAAGACCGGAAGTGTAATTGTGTTACAAATGAAGGGTTTGTGTGTCAGGATAGGGTGTAAACTACCCAGGAGAGACACCTGGGTCACCCAAATGTCCTTATTTTGCTCTTGACCATCTGTTGTTTTTAATATATATGACTTTATTCGTGTTTATTTTTGTATAATTGATTCAGGCTATAGAATAGTACAGGTAAAGGGGCCAAGAGGATAACACTAAAATAAAACATAAGTTGAATTACAATTAAAAAAGAATTTAAAAAAAATGTATAGCTGTGTTACAGAATTTGTATGAGTTTATATGAAACTGCTAATTACTAAAACAAACATTAATTATTAAACAATGAATAGCACATAAATTTGACCTGGATCTAAATAAAAATACAAGAACTTCTGGTCCGAAGAATAACTTTTAAAAGATATTAGTAGTTTGTACGAATTCTCAAAATATTTTAATTGCAAATAAAAAACTAAGACAAATTGTTCTGTGCAGGTTCTTTTTTCTATGCTAGTCATATAGTCTAGTTTTGTGCAAGATCGTGCTATGAATATACTTCTGTACAATGTATATGCACTTATAAACAATTAATGTAATACCGTACAACCAAGTAGTTATATTCTAAACATCGTTTTCAATATAATAGAATGTTATGCGACTGTCATACAAGTGATAGGTTTATCTAGCTATAAGACAAGGTTTATTCCATAATTTCCAACATAAGAAAATGCCCATTTCAAGTCAGGAATATGACAGTTGTTATCTATTCGTTTTAAGTGTTTGAGCTTTTAATTTTGCCATTTGATTAGGGACTTTCCTTTTTGAATTTTTATCGGAGTTTAGTATGTTTGGTGATTTTACTTTCTACATATAAGTATTGTTGTTTTTTTACAAATCGGAATCTTTTGACGTATTGATATCTTTAATGAATGTCTGTCAGTTGACTAAATAACTGATATCTCTGAAAATGAATGCGAAACTATCTTTTTTACTCATCTAGAGTTGAAGTGCTTTATAATCATACATGAGTTCATTGTTGCAATGATAACATACTGACAGTAGAGTACTGAAAGTAAAAGAAGCTAACAAATGGATGAAGAAATCTACACAGTATATAAATATTTCTTCAAATAATGATACTATATGTATCGACTATGCGAGTTTTATAGATGACACTTGAAGTAAAAAGAAACCCACAGCGTTAAAAGCGAGGTTATGTCATTCTTTATATTGGAAAAAAATGTTAATCATCTATTCCATAACGTTCATCCACTTGGTGGCATATTGTACAATACTCAACAAACTTCAAAATTGAATAGCACACCTCCTTGCTATGAGCAACTAAAACCACAAATTACTATGTTACCACGGTGTAATTTACTGTTTCTTTATCCTTGTAGGTATTGCTCTCGAGTAGGCGTTTAGAAAGCATTATACTAGGGGACGATAGTATTAAAACGGTATTACGTAACTGTTGTCAACTGGAATTCGGGCTCTTACATCATTAGGCGAGAGTGTAGGCAAAACTAGATTGCTAATGTACGCATACTTTGACCTAGCTGTACTTGTCTGCATCCTTGTCGTTATCATTGACAAGCACACCACATCCCATTATATATACATGTATATTTATCAATTTGCAGTATCATTGTGCATAATTCCGCCCTTCATTTAATGCATTTACAAAAGTAACAAGTTGACATTCAAATATTTCGTGGAATGTGAAAAAAGAAAAAAACTAGAAAATGTCTGAGAAATATGTATTTGCAACTTTATTCAATGTACAAGTATGTACTATAGCCTTTTAACAAGTTAAAATTTAAAACAAAGTTCTAACCAGGATTGCGTTGAATAAAAACCGACAAACCTCCATTTTTATACGTGTGCATGCAAAAAGTAAATATTTTATTTGCCTTAAGATACATACTATATAACCAGAAAAAACGTTCGCTTTACATAATTTATGCGTTTTCAAAAATATGTATGTAAAGTTGTTTAGAATTGGCAGCAAAAATTTCTTTGCTGCTATTTTTACTGTTTTCCAAGAAAAGTGTTTTGATTTTAAGGCATGACACATTCCTTCACCTTACAATGCACAGTATATGTAAATATCATCAGTTTGATTTGAATATCTCCATATATCGAATTTATGAATTTGTGTGCAATTTGATAATAAATGGAAACAACATTGTTTCTTCAGTTGAAGATTCTGGTTTTATAGTTATCAAAAGTACCAGGATTATATTTTTTTACGCCAGACGCGCGTTTCGTCTACATAAGACTCATCAGTGACGCTCAGATCAAAATAGTTAAAAAGCCAAATAAATACAAAGTTGAAGAGCATTGAGGATCCAAAATTCCTTACCTACGATAACACTTGTATTTCAAAACTTATGCTGATGATCAAAGGATATCATAAGATAAAATATTGAGATCCTGCCAGCAGTAAGATCCTTTTTAAATAATGAATTAAAAATAAATTTTAGATCTAGAGCTAGGTCAATAACCAAAAGTCTCCAAATGTGAATTGTAGACTTCGGGAAATAAGTAAATCTTAGCCTTTTTTTTTAATATGCATGAAATAATTGCCACTTTACGTTTAGAAATCAAAAGTCAATCAACTCCATTTAAAACAGCAGTTTTTACCATCTACGGATCACGTATAGAAAGCTGATTTAGTATTATTTATGTTCACAGTTACCCGTCAACCAAAATTATCATATATCATTTACCTTTAAATTTATATTCGTTCATGCCAGTAAGGATTTTGAAACTGAAATTAACGATGCTATGAAATTATTATTTTTTGTTACAACAGATTTTTAAAACATATTATGCAACATTATTTGGTGCATGTTTTATGTCATTGTACAGCTGGCATATGAAAGCATTGTCTTTTAACCATGGTCAGTTTATTTTCGTTCTATGAGTTTGACTGTCCCTCTGGTATTTTCGCCCCTCTTTTATGTTATTATACTAGTGCTGAAAATAATAACAAGTTTATTTCATATAAAGCTAATTTTTCTGCCGAGCCTGATACAAGCCAATGTTCAGCTCTTCCGACGTATACCGTATAAGTTATATTAAGTAAACACTACAAACTTGCAAGGTTATCTATATATAAAAGTCAGTCAGACGGAGACTTAATTTTCAGGGTATGAATGAATTTAAAGTGTAAATACTAGTACCTGGGAAAACAGCTGATATTTTATGAATGAAATACCTTTACTTGACTGATAACAGGTAAATTGATGCGAGGCACAACAAGGTTATGTTATCTGTGCAATCTTTACTTTGATGTATAATTTAACTTGCATTAGTCCACCTGTAATGTGCACATTTTACCACAAGCTAACAGAAATGCATTTTTTTATGTAAAATGTGCAGTTTACTTTCGGTTGCATTTTGAGGTGAAATTAAGAAACGGATTTAGATGCGATAACCCCAGGTAAAACTGCTAACACATCAAAGGAAGATTATAAATTGGTTAGTAGATTGTCAACAGTGACATTAGACCCTCCCACCGATTGACATACCTGTGGTTAGATTGCTGAATCGGCAGATCCATAGTTAAACCCGAAACCTATCTGAAAATAGAGAGATTTAATGTCATCACTAGGCCAATTTTAGAAATCTTTTAATATATCACTAAATCTATATATAAATTACTTATTAAGGAGAGATATTAAATATAGTCGGATTTCTTAAGATTTATATTGTTTGTTTTATATTTATTATTTTGCCAATTTTCCTTTATTATTCATTGTTTCTTTCGAGTTTTCTTTTTGTTAAATAATTTCCAGTGTAAATTCTATCCATGCAATGATTATCAAAGTTGTCTTTTAGGTTTTATAGTTTTTCCTTTGGTTTCAAATTGTTTATGAAAAAGTGTAAATCCATAGAGCAATTGGATAGCGAGAATATTTAAGGGAACTGTTATAATCTTATTGAAATGTATGTATAACATCTACTAATAGTCTCACCAAACTCAAGCATTTGCACAGGCCAATTACCTAACGATATTTCAAGAAGAATGTCTGGTGTTTATTATTTCATTCATACTGCACAATGACATCCAATTATACCTCTTATATAGCTACATATGTGATTTCTTAACGACAAATATTTTGTAACTAAACAGCTCCATCATTTGACAAAGTATCCGGAGAAATGCAAACATTGACTAGTTAAAGTCATTTGTCCCCAGGTAAAGACCATGTAGGTAAAACCACGTAGTATTAATGATTCTTTAAAACGATGGGAACAAGGTGTGAACCTAAAACTCGTGCTTTTAATTTGACCAAGTTACGAAATGATGACTCAAACCTTTACAACGTGGCCTAATTAAAACACGAAAAAAAGATGAAAATATACATTTTTATGTTTATATGTATTGTAGTCTGCTAGTGTATTTTCCTTTTTTTTTTAATTGAAAGCATCTGAAAGATGCATTGAACTGTATATCCTTGTATACCGCTGAACATAGATATGAGTGATTAAAACACAATTGATCATGAAGTCGGCATTATGTGAACCTACCGAATTTGAAAATAATTTGAAGTATTTGTTATTTTTTGCGTTTTTCTACTTTTCGACTCATCCTTCAGATATGATATTTATTGTTCCATACACGGACCACTAAGTTGCTATACAAATCCACCAAATTCCTTTCTTTATATTGTTATTAAACGTTCAATTGCATGTATATTAACATCAACAATTGACTTGGGAACAATAGAACACCCCTTTAACAAGGACAATAGTTATCCAAACCACTAATTTTGAGTGAAACTGTTGATAGGGAAACCAAAAGCTCTCCTTGACATTATATAAAATAAGTCATTAGGTTCCATGTCATTGTCTTCTAGCTTTCTAACTTAGGCTGGGTGGTAAACTTGTCCCTGTAATGCAATCCTAACTGACTTTACCCGGCTCGTTAATCATGTAGTTTGGTTTTGTTGTGATTATCGGTTCAGAAACGGGTATATATTGATGTGAAACAATGTGACAAAAGATAATCCTTCACCCGACACAAGAGGTGCACTTGTTTGTCTCATCAGGTTACAGTGATTCATGAATATGATGTGGAGGAATTTTTTTAACAACTTTTCTCGTATTTTTGTCATTTATCTAGAAAAAGCATATCTTTTAATTATTATATTCTAGCTTTTTCCTTTTTAATTCAAGTACTTTATAAAGATGGATATATAAATGTTTTATTCGTTACAATATGGAATATAAAAACCCCGCTCCCAACCGACTCCAAATGAATTGTATTCTATATGTATATATAGTCTTTCTAAGACTACGATTAGATATGCGATTTTATAAATAAATTTTTATTAATATGTAACAGCAGTTTCAATTCTTATAACCTTGACGAATCAATGAGTCTTTAAACGAGGACAGTTTCTTGAGAGGAGTTTAAACATTCTGAGTAAATAGTACAAAATGATCAGCAAATAAATCCAGCCCGTCTCTAGTACATACCACTTTAAATTGTAATTTACATATAAAACCACTTATGGACCGGTATAATTGCAAAAAAACCGTTTTGCCCCTGACTTTTTGTATTATTGCTTATTTGACAAATTTTTAATAGCAAAGGAGCAGGGAAGGGAGCACACCTCGATCGCATTTGAATCTAAAGACATTGTATAAAGTTCTGCATTGAAAAATGTGATAATCCTCAGAAAAAAATAGATCTCATGGAATCCTAGATTTTTCCGTTCAATAAAAAAAAAATCAAAGCACAAGCTCTTTATTTTTTTTATTTTTTTTATGTTTTTCTTTTCTAGATAATGAAATTATTTAATTTTCATAGTTGCAAACGAAAAAAAATAAAACGCATTTGAACGATACCACATTTTATTAAGCACCAGAAGCACATTTCGACAACAAATATATCTTCAGTGCGCATAAACTTATTTAAAACAAAATACATCAAAACATATAGCAAAAGCCGTACAAGGAATCAGCGTTTTCAATGAAGAAGATGTATTGCTTGATTAATAATAAATTTAATTAAGGCTTGCTATTTGCTTTACTAAACGTCCCTGTCAGTTAATATTTATATATAACTGATTATTGTTGTCCGGTAAAAAAAAACCAAGGTCATATATATGAATATGATTTGTTTGTGATACTGTAAAAATTACTGACAATCATCCACACAGGATATTTAACACAAAGAAAGTTCATCTTTCGGTATAAATACCTGGAAGGATGTCACTTGTGACCGATCTCCGTTAAAGAAATTTAAGTGCTCTACATTATATGACATTATGCCTTTAAGGCCAAGGGAGATAATCCGTTCTAAATGGTCATCAAATCAAGTCATGCAATTTGCATAATCCTTGGTGGCATACTGAGCTTAAGATTTTCTTATCCTTTGTTGTCTTCACCTAAATATATATGAGGTATTCAAAATATATACAATGTCCAAATGGATACAGTCTGATTAAGATAGTTGTCTTTATCTATCTATAATTTTCAATTCTTATAACAATTTACTGGTTTTGTTTTATGTAAATTATGATGATAAAAATATAACTCTTGTTTACTGTCATATTGTAGAGCGTAATAATGTCTTGTTGATATACCTCAAAGGGTGATTGATAAGCAAACATGTACGTGATGTTGTTTTTATAATTCGTTTCTACCTTCACTAGTTTATTCAAGCTAAGAGCTAAATAAGGTACTAGGCTTTTTTTGTTTTTGATACTTCAGCGTTTACGAGTAATCAGTGGTTTTCGAATCAAACCAATTAAATGATCAAATCAAAAACGAAAGCATAGATGTATAGCCACATCAGGAACCGGATAACTGAAAGGAACATAACACTTAAAGCGAAATTGTACGAGCTCACTTTTGTAAACATTGTATCTTCTATGAAATACAAATTTATCAATATGGATATTAAACTGAAATCATTGAAATTGATCTGTCTGTTTGGCATATAGCCTATGTAGTCCATTCTCAATTTCATATATAAGTTAAATTTTTCTTGACCAATGATTTGCTCATGGGTTGAGCACATAGAATGCCTATGTTTTGGAAAAAAAATATCAGTTGTGCTGGTTCTTTGATAAAAGCGTTAAAATTAGTTATGTTTTATTATTTTTCAGAGGAAGACATTTCTCTTACAGAGGACGAATTGAGAGAAAGTTTACAGAATGGAACAATATCAGAAGCACAAGTGATTGAAGCGTGTCAGGTTGAGATGGGAGACGATGAGGAACAATCGGTTATACACATGGAAGAAGATATGGATGATGGTTTATCGATGTCTTTGACTTGAAAACAGTTATAAAGTATTAAATGTTACAAAATTGATGCTCATTGTACAATAATGACGCTCGTCTACTTGTTCTGTGTATGTCATTTCAAGCGGAAATGAAAGCCATGTCTATCTGAACCAGTACACTGAATGAGGAAGATGCATGAGAGACTGATCATTTACCTCTAAGCATAACATTATTTTCATCGGGGTAGTAAATCCAAATACATAAAGGAGTTTCCTTAATTATGAGAGAGCATATGGATCTATATTTTTTATAAACTGTTTTATTAATTTATAAAGATTTGTATGAAAACTTTAATTTATTGAATGGAGACTTATGTAAAATGATATGAATGATATTAAAATATGATCATAGTAAAAATTTGTTTAATGTGAGGATTGCGCTTACTTGTAATACAAGCAGACATGTAAAACATGCTCCTTTGAAATGTTTTCCTCAGATGAATGTTCAAATATAAAGCGAACAATTCATTAGGCGAACCAAGTTGAATACATTTGTCATAGTTTGATTCCAAATCCAATGTGTAATTGTTGCGTCCATGTTTCACAGATTTCAGTTCTTTGTATTATTTTGTGGGATGTTGTTTGTCTTTTCGGTCTGTATTTCGCAATGGCTTTGGTAATTTTCATAGAATGACGATTTTTAATGTTTTCGTAATGGAATTTTATTTGACTGTCATATAAGTTAGAGGTTTGGTTAGCTACAAAAGAAAATGCCTGTTCCAAGTCAGGAATTTGACAGTTGGTATCCATTCGTGAAGTATTTTAGCTTTTGATTTTGACATTTGATGACAGACTTTTAGTTTTGCAGTATTGAGTGCGGTATTTTTGTCATTTTACGTTTAAGTATCTTCTGTCCCTTTTTTGTGTTCTGGGTCTTTTGTTAATTCGCTAATGTATTGATGATTATATTCTGTATATTCCTAGTGATTTTTATTCTTTTATTCTAGCGACACTAACAAATCTCATCTAGACGAAACACGAGTCTGGCATATTGAATTATAAGCATTACAAATTTTGATAACTGATATCAAAGTTTAACTAAATGAAAAATATTTCTGCTTATTTAATGATTTTCAAGTTTTTTTCAAAAATTTGCAACGTTTGATGTTAAAATAATGCGATTCTACGTAAAGATGGATCTAACCTGGAATAGAACTAATAATGATCTTCTGCATTCAGATGTTTTAAGTCGATCCTCGTCTTTAAAGGGATAGTTACCTTACAATGTTATCTTACCGTTGTGACTTGTGTCACAAACAGCTGATAATTTCAGATACGTAATCAACAACAATTGAACAACAAAAGATCTTACAAAAGTAATTGTTTTTAAAGTGATGGGAAGTAGTTGTCAGGATTGGGGTTTCTTTTTGATACGAGATTTCCATCGACACTGATCTGCTTCATCTGAATGTATATGTCCATTGGACGGTCTGATCAAGTACCGTTTGATGTGTCATATAACCACGTTGTCAGCACTATCATCTATTGTTTGCCATATACGTTACCCGATATTGACAACTACTGTTTTTCTCTGTTCCTAGTTCTGGTATTTCTCTATTCATCTTATCATGCGAGTAGTCAAATACCCTTTTACTTTACTTTCTCTTCATGCTTTCAGTATTGCTGACCTACATTTCTATTCATTGATTAAATATTAGAAAGACATCGATCTTTATTTCCTTTGCATTCAAGTTTTTCAAGCAATTTAAATAACAAAGGACGAACCAAAGAAGAAAGGTATATCTAGTTATCGTGTTTCAGTATTTTCTCGAAGCATCTATCGAGTGTCAGTGGTTCCGCAAAGCATTGTCATGGCTTTTACTTTTTGTTTAATCTTTTCTTCGTCTTTGTTTTTCTCTTCATCCTATGTTGCCCATGACATATTTAACTACCGATCGGTTTCCGTAAGATGAATGAATGAGAAATGCAAGATTTCACGCCTTTTAAAGAAAAAAAATACAAAATATGTATAACAAGGGTCTTGCACCTTATTTGTGGAATCCAAGTACATGATTATGTAGAGCAAGGTCGAAATCTGCTATGAAAAAATACGTCTATTTGTTGGTACTTATAGTATTGCACTGTTGGCTTCTAAAAACATATAAAATAGCTAGTTCAGTATATGCAACACTTCAGCTCTTAATTTGAATAACACATCAAATGGTTTAGACATGAGGGTCACATCATTGTATTGAAAAGTGTTGAGCTTTCTAAAGTCTAAACATTACCGTATAAAAAAAAAATATGTAAAATATTTTCTGACATACTAGTAATAGAAAATAAATAAAGTAAATACATAGGAAATTTCAGAAATCCACATACTACTGTTGAAGCGTTGTTCGAAGAAAAACATTTCTATTCTAGTTGTCAGAAGAAACATGCATTCAGTACATGACATGTTAATTTCTATATGGTTTCTTTTCATGTGAATAATATGAGACTTTCTTTCAGACGAACAAAATCAAATCAAATGAGCTACATCAACTAATATAAACATATAAGACAAATCTTAGCCAAATAAGGACTTGCATATTCTTACCTTACCTTGAAGATCAAACAAAATGACTATGATTCCTGAGTTTACATAGATGAGATGGATAAAAAAAATAATCTATAATAAAGACAATGCAAATTACACTAATTTTGATATATCTGCATGTTAAGCAGTAACGAGTAAAACGTGTGTGAAGAAAAGAACTATTTAGTGTGTCACTCACTTGGGACAGCTATGCAGACTGATAGCCAAAAAGTCCAATATAAGTCCAAAGCAATTGAACCAGATATAATTACAGATTCACTCTCTGTTGTGAACAATCGAACTATGCATTAAGTGGATGAAATGTTCAACTGGCTGTAATATATGTAGAGAGAGAGTGATTTAAATAGTTAATCAACAGATAATCTGAGCAATGCAATTATTGGCTCACAAAGCTACCGGATAGGACAAAGGAAGGGAAATGATGAGCAAAACATGAAAGTTGAAGAGAACCAACTTTTATTGGTGAGGAAGATTAACAATTTGATCATGATCAACTCCAGCTAACATCCGATAAATATTTTGCTATTATTTTAGATTTGTGTTCATTTTCGAAGTATGTCAATGAATGGTAAAAATTGAATCGCACTAGTCCCTTACTGATTAAATTGATAGAATGTTTATCTAAAAACACTGATGTATGGACCACTTAATGAAGCATCTAAGTACTTGGGACTAATTGTTGTGGACACAGGAAATGTCATGTATATATATTGCTTGATTCGCTATATCATTTTTCCCATATATTTATTCATTTATCGGACGGATAGGTTCGAAAATTAGTTTTTGAAATGCTCTAAACTATATTGATGTCGAACAAAATCCACGCTCATTTTGAAAAAGACGCCGGATATTTCCGATTAACAATTAAAAGATATTTTGACTTCAAAATTATGATTTATTGATAATACAAAATCAATTTGATTTTTCACTGATTATATAAAATTTATTGCTTGGTTTCATATATGAATCAGTATCGTATTATAAAGATTGTTATATGCATAAAGTATAAGTATAAAACACTCAATCGTGGTAGACAATTGTAATATTTGGGCATACAATTGTAGGGAAAACTTGTTAGTTCATCACAAAAACTATGATACGTATAAAACGATCATTACTTACTCATGTATTAAAAAAAAAAAGAAATTCAACGCTTTCTTGTGTTTTAAGACTGGTATATTTTATATATTTTTTGTAAGTTGTGGAAAGTTATTTAGTTTTTACTACACTGAAAAAAATAACTAGTAATCTCTACTAGGTTAACTAGTAAACTTACTGTCCATGAGATTACTAGGCCAGAAGTATATTTACTAGCCTACTTAGTAACTATACTAGGCCATCAAAGTAAACTTACTAGGCTACTTAGTAATTATACTAGGAGTCCCTAGTAATTTTGCTAGACTGCTTGGTGACTTTACTAGTCTGAATAAGTATTTTTACTACCTTTTAGTAACATAACTAGGTCCTCCTAGTGGCATATACATGGTAAGACTAGTGATTCTACTAGCTTCAAGTAACCCTACAAACATTTCCTAGTAGGAATACCTACTTCAGCTAGTAACTTTACTAGCTATAAGTACTTGTACCAGGTCATCCTCGTGTGGTTCTTTTTCGTACCTACATGTAGCAATGTTACTGAGTTGAGGTTTCTTTTATGCATAGTTTCATAGCAGTGCAATTTCTAACAGCTTTTTTCTATTGTACTGGTACAAAGTTCAAAATGATAAATCCAGTATTTTTAAGAAGGGGGACTGCCATAAAAGGGGACTCACTCAAGTCATAGTTCAATTTTTCACTGTATTATCAATGAATTTTTCCCATGAAAGGGGCCTTAATCCATCACTCAGTAAAATCATCAGGAATCAGGAAGCTTCTAGGTAGGTATAATATGTGTTTGTGATCTTTCAATTCAAGAAACACAATGACAATAGCAATAATTGTAAAAGATAAATATACAACAATGACCTGAAAAGACTAGCAAAAACTTCGCAATAGGTCAGAATATCCTCAATATGAATTGACTTATAATGTATACTTTGGTTGGTAATGAATGCAGATAAAAAATTGTTGCATAAGTAGTGATAATTGACCTTCAATGTCAATAAAGACAAAACTATTTCTTTTCACTCCTTGTTCTTGCTGTTTTCTCTTTCATATATTCTCACTTAAATTTCGCCATGTTAGGCCTGAAAGCTTTACAGTTACCTTACTAAATTTGTCAGTGTGTGAGGTTCAGCATAATAATTTTTAAGATAAATCCTACATATTTTATTTACATAAGATGCACAATACATTTGAGTAGACTATACAACGTAGTTGTTTTCAATTATAGGAAAAGGTGTCCAACCAACAACATTACAAACAAATGGGTAACATGTTCTCAATTAACTTCAAAGTAATCATTTAAATTCACGTTTCAAAACCATTTTAATAAGCTGTTCCCTAATCAATATTAACAATATTTCATACATGTATTTAGAATATTTAGTTTACAATTCTAAAGTTATTTCAATGAAAAAAATTTAAAACGTCAGTTTAATAAATTACAACCCATCTAGTTATTGTATGGGCCCCTGTTTAAAAAAATCCGCTCTCCCTGCAGAACCAAAATGAATAAACACTCATTCGAATATTTATTTAAAAAAAAAAAAGAACAAAGTAAGACTTATCAGTTATTTTATGTCTTCCTACTTCAAAGTTTACATTTTAAAATACTTAGAAGTAAAAATAAAATTGTCAGGAAGTAAGTATACAGATTGTACCTAACAGTTTATAACTTTATAAAGCATGATCACTTATTATTTTTTAAAGCACTGTAAATTTTAGTTTGAGCAAACAGATCCAACTCAATGTCACCCCTCTAGAGCACCAGGATCTAAATACATGTCACCCATCTCATATAGCACTAGGATCTAAATTATTTTCACCGTTTGCTCCTACATTGATATTATATATTATGAAACTTTGTTTTATCTTATTTTGACCTTAATAAACTTGAACAGGACTAGGTCAAAACTGATTTTATAGTCTTAATCTATTGAATTATAATATTGGCTTGTAATACTTTTTAGATGAATGAATAAGTTGACACATAAGTTTGTTAACATTTTCAAGGAACTGGCATGTTTACAGATATCACTTTCTCAAAATTGTTTATACTATACATGTATGTCATATATCACAACAAAAACAAATAATCATACTTGTACTGAAACATCAATAGATATAAATATAAATGTTCATTATATAAAAGTTTTCATGCTATATGTATCTGCATTGTTACATCGAAGGTCCCAATTCTGGTGTGAACTTGATGGGAGAGCGGACTCCTATTGACGGCCTTGGTGAGCTGTTTTAAAGCTCTCAACTGACTTGGCTCACACTACGTCTTCTTTCAATGAATCACAGTTTTGAAGAAGAATGAGTTTTTAAATTACTCGTTTTCACAGTTTGTTGTTTCAATAGCCTTAACCAAATTTGTAAATAATCATGTTCAAAGTCTGCAAAGCATGTCGGCTTGATGTTCCTTTTAGTAAAGATTGCTTGTTACATTGTACCAATAATTTGTCAGGTTTGGATAGCTGGGAGCATACCCTCAACCACTTTGTACGGTAATACTAGTCTTTGGCTTGTTCTTGTGAATTGTAGGTTTTTCAAGTTCCAGTAAGTGTTGCATGTTGGTGGTTGATCATTCTTATCTAAATTTATCATCCCCTGTGATTTTTTCAGAGCCTGAAATTATACAAAAATCCATATTAAAACTACATGTAGTGTTGTTTATTAATTAATATGGATTACCTATAACTCTACTGTCAATTTCTACTAATACATTGTATTTAAAAAAAACTATATTTCACTTTGTTTCTTATGTGTGATAGGTGAGTCATCATGTCAGACATATAGAGATACACACACTGTATGTGCTTTTTTTTTTTAAAGCTTTTTAATGCAATTGCATACAAGTATTTAAAGTAAAACATTAACGAGACAGTGGCTGACCCAGGAATTTTCATAAGTGGGGGCCCACTGACTGACCTAAGACGGGGGCCCACTCCAGTCATGCTTCAGTGAGTCCCTATAAAAGCAACCAATTTTTTTCCCAAAAAGGGGAAGCGGTGCCACCCCTCCCCTAAATCTGCCTCTGCGAGTTTAGTATGTTTGCATTAATAATAAATCTACAATTATACTGCTATACAGAGAGTTAAAATACTGGCAAAAAAAATAATTGTCCCAGAGCCATGTTAAACTTTAAAATATACTTTTATAAATATTTTTATATTTAATTTAAAAAAAACAGTTAAGGCATCACCCTTTCTAATCCAGTGTTGGTAAATTATCAAAAAAAATTTAGTAAATTAAGAAAAATTGTATTAGCCTTTCTTTCTACATTCACGGTCAGCTTTTTAGAAAAGCTATAACTTGTTTGAAATTAGAATGCATTTGTGCACTAGAGTCAAGATGCAAGTGTACACCTACATGGTGCATGTATGTCATCAAGTACATTCTGTAGTGCTTTCAATTGTTTCTCAATTTCATATTTGATGTGAAAATATTGAAGATATACCATGTATTGACTGTGTTTATAGTTTTGGCAGTTTCATTTTCTCACTACATGGGCGCAGCCATATCATATTCATAACGAGGCGCACTTTAATTATATAATCATAAAACGTTTCGGATTGAAGTTACGGTTTTCTGTGGTGAAATAGTAGGATTATTAATGGGGGGTCATTAATTAGTTTTCGTATTAAAAAAAGAAGAAAATGTGTTAAAATTATAATAACGAAATCTGCATCTTGTAAATCTTAACTTAAATAGATAAAGTTTGTTCCACGTGTCACAATGTTAGCTTGACCTTTCCTGTAGTACATTTTATTTACGTGAAAGGCGAAATGATGTGGTTCTTTTTTTGTGTAAACAAGTGAAGCCGATAAAATAAAACACAACTTAGTTAAAATACTTACAGCTTTTCAATGAATCAGGCCAAAAATCACCCAGGTTCTTTATTCGTTTGATTGCGGCCATCACTTCATGTACAACTGTTGAACAGAACTTGGCCCACGCGAATATGATATCGTCCGGCGGGAAATCCTGTTATCAGTTGCACAGCTGGTTCCTGGTAATACGAGGCATCCACGATAGTAAACATACTAGTCTAATTAGTTGTTTGATAATCTACTAGGGACTTTTAATGAAGTACTAGCCAAACTAGTAATAGTTACTAGGTATTTTTTTTCAGTGTATTGCTTTAGTCGTTCCAACCGTCATTACTTTTCCGTCGACTGGCTATTTCATTTTATTTTTAATTTTTTTTTTAAATTCTTATAACGGTTATATTCATCAACCCCTTGGACGAGTTTGAATATCCGTAAAATCCCCACATTTTTAGGTATTCAAACATGTTACCCTTTCCCATTATGATTCGGGTCCCAAGGATAGAATTTTAATTTTGGATATACAGGTTTTCACTCATTAAAATACCAGATGGGTGAGACAACCAGTACATTATTCGGGAGGGAAACTTGTAGTAAAATAAAGATGTCACAGATATTAATTCTTAATATGTATATGATAATTAAGTTGAAATAACTCGTTTTAACTAGATCTTCCTGCCGGTTCAGTTCCAGTCATTTTTCTACCGAGGAATATATCGTAGCTTTTTGGAATTTTTGGTCCTCAATGCTCTTCAATTATCTTCAATATAAAACAGAAGGTGTTGCATGATTGATAAGACAACATTATAAAAGAGACCAAATGAAATAGAAATAAACAACTTAAGGTCATCATTAAATAATGAACAACTTCATTTAGCCTATTTTCAGGTCCCAAATAATTATACGATTAGGACCTGAACTTTTGTATTCGAATTTCACTGATTTATTGACGACGGCATGTCTGGCGAATTGTTTTACATTGTTATATAGGGGCCTTTTATAGCTGACTATGCGGTCTGCCGTACGGTGACCTATAGTTGGTAATGTCTGTGTCATTTTGGTCTCTTGTGGACAGTGGTCTCAAATGCAATCATACCTCATCTTCTTTTTTTATATATTCAAATGTTGAGCTTGATTTCTAAGACAAGTTCAATTTTTACGAATGGCATCTCACAAATCATAAATATACTGTGTACGCTATGAGTATTTAAATATAAATTCAATATTATTCTTTACATTCCACATGTTAACAGACACACATATACAACATACAGCCATCAAAGCTTTGGTGTTTTTTTAACCTTATTCTGTTGTAATCCTTAACTTCCGCAATCTCTTTGTATATGATCAGTTGGAAAAAGATATGAAAATCGGGTATCTGATAAAACTGTTTACTAATCTAAATTTGACAAAAAATGTTAAAAATCACATTTTCACACGACATTTTGAGCATTGAAGTTTTGGTTCAATTTGAACTTTCTGTAATTTGTTCTGAATTAAAAGAATTGACGAATGTCAAACAGTAAAAAGCAATCAGTTGACACATCATCTTGTATCTTTGTAATTCATTCACAGATCTGACGAATCATCTGATTTTATCGACTTATCATTTATTTTATCGTCCTTTTGTAAAGATATTTCGTGTTTGGGGTGATGTCAAGGGTAGAAATCTTAAATCGACCGTGGTTTTTAACAACAAAGAGAGGTGGATTATATAGATCACTTGTACTAAGTAACATCTCTATTGTATGAAAAAAAAAACATTCCGTTAAACATTACTGGTGTGTAGTCGACTAGGTAACATGTCCTAATTCCGTCAATGACTCAAAAGAAAACAGTTGGATATATAGGTGTAAAAACTTAAACAGGTTACACAAAGAGAAAAAAAATAGGTTACCCACTGCTTGCAGCAGTCATGTTTTAGGATTTTGTTATACCCGGAAAATTCCTAGTAGTCATGCTTATACATCAATTGGCTTGATGAAATCATACCCGATGCATATCATGTAGTGAAGCCTCATTTCCAAAATAATGATAAAAAATAACAGAAAAGCAATGCGATGATAATAGTCATTGTACCAGTGTTATACTTTGCATCAACTTATCTGTGTTTTGTTTTTATTCTTAAACAAGATTTAAACATCGGTTAACTACGATTACTTCTAATTAAACATCTCTGAAGTTACATTGTATTTCATAAATTTACAAACTGAGAAAGTTGTTGAAATAAACCTTCTGAAATTCTAAACATTATACTTCAAAGATATTTTTAAACAATTATCCGTTTTTTGATGAAATCAAAACGTTATACTTATGTAAAAAAAGGTAACAGTAGTATATCGCTGTTCGAAATTCATAAATCGATTGAGAAAATATCATATCCGGGTTACAAAACTAAAACTGAGGGAAGTACATCAAATATAAAAGGAGAACAACGACACAACTAAAATGTAAGACATATAGAAACGAACTATAATATAACAATGGCCATTTTTCTGACAAGGTACAGGACATTTTAAAAATAAAATGGTTTGTTTAACATGGTTTTGTGGCTAGCCAAAACCTCGCACTTTCATGGCAATGTTAAATATAACACTAAAATGACGCCAGTAGATGATAGGAATACATTACAAGAATATTCAAGACAGAGAATTACGCAAAAGAACAATACAATATAGAACATTTCGAAACAAACAAAACAGAAACACTGAAGTGAACCCCCAAAAGAAAACATCAAACGGCAATGCAACACACAAAGAAACAAACTATACGATAACAATTGTCATTTCCTGGCTTCGTACAGGACATTTAAAAAAAATATGGTGGGTTGAAGTAAGCAAGTTGAGAAAAAAAAAGCGAATTTCACATATTTCAAGGGAAAACACAAGCTTATAATAAGTTTCGTAAAAAACGCGTTTTGTTTGAACAAGGCTTGTTGGTAGCGCTCAAATGAAAAGCAACAAATTTCTTCCAAAAACGGCTAAGGGGTAAAAAAAAACCTTAATTTCTTAAATAATCTAACATTAATAACAGTATGAATTTACTGGTATGGAAACATGCAACTTGTGTTATAAACGTTTGCTTTAACAACATTTAGGCAATTCAATTAAATAAAGGAATATACCTCTTTCTTCCAAAGTTCCTTTGATTACAGTTTTTGTTCATTTTGGTTTATTTGCTCTTCCTTTCTTCATTAGTTTTTTTTATTTTCAAATATGTTGGCCTCTAACCACACTGTAGGGACATTTATTTTCAAAATGTTTAGCTGATGCAGAAAAGTTGTCACCCATTCGTTTGATGTGTTTCAGCTTCTGAATTTGCCTTCTGACTATGGACTAACCTTTTTTAATTTTCCTCGGAGTTCTTTTTTTTGTTTGTAATTTCAACTTTTAAACTCGCGTCACTTATGAGTATTGTGTAGGTGATATGCTTATCTGGTGTACAAAAGTTTAAGTCTGATATCGATGATGAGTTAATATGAGCGTCATGGATGAGTCTTATGAAGAAGAAACGCGCGTCAAGCGTACTTAATTATAATCCTGGTACTTTTGATAACTATTTACTTTCAAAAACTAAACTTTTGTTGGCGCCATGTTTTGCATAGGCCCTCCACCTGGATCTTTATGCTGCATTTGCTATGTTTACCTATTTACTTCGACATAAGTAATTCTCATCAACCATTCAACTCGAAAGTTTCCTTTGTTCTTTCTATATTTGTCTTTACTGTGGGTGTCTTAGTAAAGACATTGATATAAGTGGAGCCAACCCTCTAAAACAGTTACAGCTTGTTATAAGGTTCTTGATTGCTTACAACGTTCTGTCCTATAATATAAGATACTACTGTATTTCATTTTAATTTAATAATTCATGTGACTATCTAAACCCATTTCATTTTATTTCTAAAAAATGTTCAGTTCCCATAACAAAAAGATCATTAAATATTCCATGACTGTTGACCATTTGATATTGATTACGCTCTATTCGCATTGATAAAAATAACTTTTTAGACCTTGCTGTTAAAAATAACATAAACAAATCTGATAGATTGGTGTAGGTTTACTCTCCGTCTTTGATACTAGTTTATGAGATGGACTTCTCTTGTATTTTCAGGGTTGTTGTCATGAAATATTTATTTAGTCAGACAATACATGTGTAATGTAAACCAAAAACAAAATTCCTACTTTGATGTAGTTTTTAACCAAAGGCGACAACAAAATGGTCATGTAAGACCAATCGAGTGAACTATGAAAACAATTCATCTTTACAAGGCCATCTGCCAAAATCACTTTGTAAAAATTATTTGAAATGTATGCTGCTATGAAAGTAATGTCTTATAATATTGAAAATAAGATCAGTCTTACTCTTAGAAATGAAAACAACGCGTTTGAAATCTATGGGAAACAGTCAGCAGAATTCTGAGAATGTTTACAAGGATGCTCCTACCATTATTTAAAATCTATTTTTATTTGGAGAATTGTTCAAACATTTTGCATGGATGGTTAATTGAAACTGTGTATTTTTTAGATTGCAGTAGTCTCGTTGTTTCATTCTTCGTGGCTTATAACCTTGAATTTCGAACCTATACCTGACAAGTTACTGCACAATTTATTATTTCACCTGAGTAATTATTATAATTCTAACTCAGTTCTAATTGTTATCCAAGAGGTAACATGAAGGTCTTTTTACCTGTCGTCTTCGGAGTTTGTAGTTCTTATATTTTATATGTAACTTTTTTACACACTATTTTAGCTTGGACCTTTGTATCTAAGATATTCAAAATAACATTATATTACATGTCAATCTAATATATTAAATATGCAATTTTTTGACAACTTTGGTTGACCACAACTATGGACAATGCGGTAGGCTGATGACCGCCCGCATTTTTGCTCGGATGTTTTGGTGACAAACTGTCTTTGAGGAACTTTTAATGTCACTATTTACATGTTATATATATATATATGTTTCAAGTCAAATGTACCCTCGATGCACTACTCTAGGATTGTTTCTATACGATTGTACTCTTGGCGTTTCACAATCTAGATTATAACCAACTTTGTATATCCATAGATGGTATATCAAATATGTACACTAGATTTTGAAAAAAGCGCACACTCGCTTGTGTATTTAAATTCGTAAAGTGTGAACTGATTTTACTGAAATGTGCAGTCACCTAGTCCCACGTCATTTTTTTCTCCATGTGTACATAAATTAACTGCCAATGTACGTTACACACTAAATCTTCTTCATCAAAGTGCAGGAATTAGTATATACTGTTATCATTGTAAGATTGAGTGGATATAATTTAGCAACAATTCAAAAATAAATAATAAGTTAAAAAAAACACAAAATCCTAAGCACAAAGAAATGGACGAGACGGGTCAATGTTCTGCTTTTTCTCAATCTAAAAAATTGGAACATATACTAACTGGACCACCATGGTTATGCCTGGAAAAACTTTCCATACTGTAATCAAAATGATATGATTCTTATATGAACCTAGCACAAGGTCCTTGGATTATAAATCACTGATATGGATCAAAAAAAGACATGTACCAAACAATGCGGAAAGGGCTGTCACCTTATTATATTCTTTATTTCATCCTGTGAATGACAATGTTCGTTGTTGTTATTTACATATTTCCTCGTCATGTAAAACAATGTTTATTGGAGGTATGAAATGAACATGAATACATTGCAAGGTATTGAGTACATTTGTGAAGTTATGATTAGAAAAACTTGTAAAATTCTGCAGTTACATAATCACAAAACTTGTAAACAGTAGGTGGTTACATTAGTATGCACAGACTCAGTTCTTCCAACCACTCAAATCGACCCTAATAGTTTCAAACGTTTGTTTGTTGCTTGCTTGCTTAATGTTCACTGGCAAATATGATCAAATATTCTATTGATATTCAGGAGAAGCAATTATAATTCCCGATTCTAGAAAATTGCGTCTCCAGCGCGCAGACGGACCTTTGGCGATACATGATTTCTGTTTCTATGCCTTTTTGATTTCTGAACTATCCAACGTTTTATAGTTTTGGCATTCCTCATTCTTGATTTGGGCCGTATTTGGTGAAAACTATTTCAGAAATCGTTGGTTAAGGCAAACATGCAATTATTTAGTTTTTATCAGATATTGTTCTATATGCGTGAGGAAGAAACGAATGTTTCACAATTTTCCCAATGTTTTGTAGTAATTGTCACTTTGAAGAACTTGTTTGTTCTATTGTATGGTTTTATCGGTTTATCTATTTTCGTTACATTTTGAATACTAGCAGTTCGAGTTATTAGCGAATGATTACAATCTTGTATTTTCAAGAAAGAATAGTAGACAACTGTATAAAAAAAAATGAATTAATACACCAAAGACGATCTTCTTTTGGTGGTGGTTGATGATCATCATCAATAATCTGAATGTATTAGTTTCTTTCAGTTTCACCCCGTAAAGAATTTCTCGACTGGAGACCGCCAAAGTTCCGTTATTTCGTTAAACATGATGTATCACTTACCTTTAATTATTTGAATGCAATTATATATATGACATCAAAAAATATTTGAGTCGACCGGAAACTGACCAATATTTTGTCTTCCAATTCATTTAAAAATTGTGTTGGATTGCGTTAGTCTGCCAATTATCTCTTTAAAAAAAGCAAACAAAATGGGTTAAAATTCTGAACTAGGGGGCAACAACTATCTGCAGGATTAAATTGACGATTTGATTTATTTGTAGATCTGAAATCTGGTTTTATATCTCATTCATTTTACCGTTCAGCGTTTCATTTACGTGTAAGTGAGCAAAATATATGTTAAAACACTATAATAGGTCTAACATTATCACTTAAGAACAATAACTCCTATGAAGAGTCGACGAATAAGTTATTTTAATGTTTTGAAGATCTTATCTTGCATTTCATGCTTGTTGTGGTTTTTTTTTCTATTGTATATTTGTCAATATAATGTAATTTAATGCGACTGTCATACATGAGAGAGGTTTAGCTAGCTTTTAAATCAGGTTTAATTCGTCATTTCATAAATTAGAAATTGTCTTTACCAAGTCAAGAATATGAGTCGACAGTTGTTAACTTGTTATCCATTCGTTTGATGTGTTTGAGATCTTGATTTTGCCGTTTGCTTAGAAACTTTCAGTTTAGAATTTTCCTATAAGTTCGGTATTTTTATTTATTTTCCTGATCATTTCTTATTGATACATTCGGTACTGACATGATTTAACAAACTTTACAAAAATTGTCCGTTTATAAATTTTGAAATTGTTATAAAACTAAGGTTTCAACTCCCAAGACAAAGTTGGCTTTAGATGAATTTGGCTATTTATTTTATTTTTTGACATATAGCTCTTCAGCGATTTTCGGTACTTCAAATTTTTGGCTTTGAACGTTCCTGATGAAGGTAAATCCAGAAAAGCGCTCCGGATGCAATAAGTTATTAAACGTGTTCTTTCCCATTTTTTGCTGTGTGAAGTTTGTCTCCTCTTATTGTAGTTTATAAGATTATGGCCAAAACACATCTAAAATGCTTTAAATCTTCATTTCAAAGGATTAACTATTGATTGTCAACTATAACTGACTCATTTGAATGTCTTGACATACCGGTCATCTATGCTACCACAGTGTATATCTACCATGTATAGTTTACAGCCAGAATTGTCATTCAGGGGTAAACAACACTCCATTGAGAAACCAATTAGCAGATTTTCTCAATATACTTTGGTGTAGGTAAAAATAAGAATGAATCGTTGAAAGTCGTCATCCAGGGGCATTGATCCCTTGAAGGAATTAACTCACATTATCGGTTCACTTATTTGTAGATCTTAATTTCCTTACAAGTTTTAGATATGTACTCTAGTTCATACTTTACACTGTTTCGTTGTTTTACTCTTATAGTTGATGTGTTTCCCTCGGTTTTAAGTTTGTGACTCGGATTTGTATTCTCCAAATCGCGATTTATGACTGTACACTACTGTTGCCTTTATTTATACAAAAAAAGAAAAAACTGTTAAAACTGTCTCTTAAGGGTGATTACTCATATATAAAGTCGACTTACGATTTTGTCCATCTTCAAAAGTATCTAGATCTTATTATGGTGATCATATTTTGCTATTTTTAATTCCGATCCATCAACTATAGTTTCGATATAAAACACATGTAAATGGTAAATCTGCATCCATTTTTTAGTCACAAATCATTATCACTAATAAGATCGAGACAGACCAGTCAGGTCATAGAGAATCTGTGCTGCACTACTCTTAACACACTTGTGCAGTAAATATCAGGGTAATAGAATAAGGAAGTTGAGAACTAGCTAGGCTAAAGCTCAGCAGATCATATGTATAATAGTTACGTACTTATATGTAATCTTTTTATACTAACGTAAGATATATACCTATATAAAGTAGAGTAAACATTAATTGACAACAAGTGCAATTATTTGTCAAATTTTCAATGTGTATTATTGCCGTAAAAGTATGATTTTATTCAGTTGTATTCAAGTAATAAATGTTGTTTCATCTTTCAAAGTGTTACAGGCAGAAATGTTTCTTCTGCTTTGTCATAGGATATATAGAAGAAAAAACCCTGAGGAGATTTTCAATGTTATAATATCTGGTTAAAACGAAAAATAGATATATAACATACAGTAAAAGTTAATTCTTACCTCAAGAATCTGGCGTCAGTGTCAGCAGTGTAAATAGAAAATTGTTGCATTTACCAGCACGTGCTCCACGATGGCGCGAAAATATAAGGACGAGTCCAATTTTTCTTTGTAATATCCGCAAAGCCGTGTCTGGTTTTGTTGTTGTTAGGCTTTCTGCGACAAATAAAATTTTCATATCTGCTAGCCAACCTGTAAGAAACATTTTCTTTAATAAACAAAACATGCAAACTATATCCGGAATACGAAATATCAGTAAACAATGTTTTTAATATTCTATTTTGAACTTCACAATTACTATAAAGACATAGTTGACACTAAAGTTCAAATATACCGTCGAAAATCTTTCATTTTTCATTCAAAATATTTTTCTACAATTGTTTTTTGTGTAGGCGTGTACCTCATACCATATAGGCATACGAGTAAAACAAGAAAAACACTGCTGTGGCCTGATGTCAAAAGCAGATATCCATAACATTGGCCTAATATTAAATGTATTAAATATCAGTAAACAATGTTTTTAATATTCTATTTTGAACTTCATAATTACTATAAAGACATAGTTGACACTAAAGTTCAAATATACCGTCGAAAATCTTTCATTTTTCATTCAAAATATTTTTCTACAATTGTTTTTTGTGTAGGCGTGTACCTCATACCATATAGGCATACGAGTAAAACAAGAAAAACACTGCTGTGGCCTGATGTCAAAAGCAGATATCCATAACATTGGCCTAATATTAAATGTGGATATCCATAATTGTGGCCTTATGTCAATATGGATATCCATAAATTTATTCTAATGTCAAATGAGATATCCATAATATTGGCTTAATGTCAATGTGGATATCCATAACGTTAGTCAGATGTCAAATACAGATATCTATATAGTCTGATGTCAAAAGCGGATTTCCATAATAAAAATGCTCGGAACCATAGAATAGTAAATGCTTAAAAACGAAATTAAGCTAACCTGCATGGTGGAGAGTTGACAACATATTGGCAATGATACTATATCTTCTTATTTTTATTGTGGCAAAACCAATTTATTATTTAGTAATTTGAACATTTTATTGTTCTTGTAAAATTGATGCATACCAATGGTACCTTAAACCTGATACCATTCATGAACGTTAACAACAACTTTGTGTATGGATTCTCTCTTATCATTGTTTGAGCCTGGTAAAGTGTTTGGCACCTGAATATATATAAGATCATATAATAAACCGCATTAAAATTCTTTCAAATTTTTCTTAATATTAGTGTCGTGAAAATACACCTGGAGACCATCAAAAATTAGAGATAAGTTAATAATTCAACATTGGGTTTCAGAAAAAAAAATGTTCCTGTTCGTTTACTTTTAATGTTTCCCCAAAGAACCCTAGCACCTCTCCCTAAAGAAAAATGATCGGTGCCTTACTGCATTGTCTGATTTTAATACATAGTCGTAAGTAATAGTATTCACTAATCTTACAAATCACTTAATTCAGCAAATATTTTTATCATTGTTCCTTTACCAATTAAAGTAACTATGTCCTTACAAAGGTGTTAACCACATAGCAGCATGCCTCCACACTCGATATAATAAAAAATTATTTAAAGGGTTATTCATCAAAATAACATAAATTACTTGGTTGCCTCCTGGCACGTGGACATTGTCAAATATCATGTAATTACCTGATGTCTCGTGTGTATTGGCTACAGATACAGGTGCTTCTTTCACCTGTATGGAAATGAAGTTGATTAATTCCCGACTTCCTTTATGGAGCAGATGGTTATACCTATGATTATTTACCTTTAGATCATCAATTAGACGGCAGATGGTGACGATCTTTACTTTCGGAGTAAATTTTAAATACTACAACAATAGTTTTTGTTGAATAATGAATTTCAAAATTGTTTCGATATCACCTATTGCTGTTTTAAAGGTCAATCCGGTATTTCCGTCCCTCAAGTAATTTGCAATTCTAATTCAATCCATCGTTTTCACCTTTTTCAATTATTTTTTGTACTTTGCTCGAGTTAAACGCCATAAGTATAAACATCTACAATGTATCTGTTTTACTTTTCTTGTCCTCCCTTTTCTATAACTACCTACATTACCTTCAATGCTATCGAATATCAATTTGCTACTTAAGAATTTGAAGTCTGTAGTAATGAAAGTCCAGTTGCAGGAAAGGACCTCGCAAGTCCAGTTGCAGGATATGACATCGCAACTCGACCTTTCTTCGAGTGCATGGTAGTCGTTTGTTGTGGTATACTAGTATCATATTCGTTTTTTCTTTGTTTTGTACATACAACAGACCATTATTTTTCTTGTTTGAAGCGTATTACATTTGTTATTTCGGGGTCTTTTATATCTATAACTATATATTATGAATTTGGCTGAAGTGCGGGATGTCGTGGGTTCGAACCCCTGTCAAATCAAAGTCTTAAAATTGTTATTTGCTGCTTCTCCGCTTAGCACGCGGCATAGTAAATCCCAGTTAACGAGGACAAAAATATATAGTTCCCCTCACAACGAAGTTTCTTTCATGCTTTTGCTAATTTGTGAATCCTGACTCCAATTTGGACTACAGTTCTCATTACATTTTGTCATCATTTGCAAGGTATAGTGTTTCATATTTCGGAAATCATAATTTAAGGTTCCTAAATGACTTAAAGCGATTTATTCTGGTGCGATTAAAATCATCATAGATACCAGGATTAAATTTTGTTATTATACGCTAGACGCGAGTTTCGTCTACAAAAGACTCATCAGTGACGCTCGAATCCAAAAAAGTTATTAAAAAGGCCAAATAAAGTACAAAGTTGAAGAGCATTTAGGACCCAAATTCCAAAACGTTTTGCAACATAGGCATAGAAGTATATTAAAGTACATGGTAGACAAATTGTTAGAATATCAAAAATACATTTCGCAAGAGCATGCACGCACGTGTAATTTCGCAGAATTACACGAATAAATATTTATAAATTTCCCAAAAAAAATACGGCCAGCAATGGTACCGGTTATATTTGAATGTGATTTATTTTTAAATGATTATATTCAAACTGCTAGTAATTTATAATAGAAATCATATTTATCAAAAGTTATTGCTGAAATCATTGCCACGTTTACTAGATAAATATTTGTATGGTTTATTGAAAATCTCCAATAAAGACTAGCGTTACAGTTTATTGGACCACACCGCCTACCCACATATAAGAGAGAAAGAATAACGTCATTGAAAAAAGAAGGTCACGTCTTTATTCGTCGCTTTATATACAAAAGTCACGAGGTCAGCGATTTAAAAGAATTTTATCGACCTTAAGTTAAATAAAGTTTATCAGTGAAATGTAATCCTGGTATAAAACTGATTCACAAGGTTCAAGCTAGTAAAAAAAAAACGGCTGATTGATTGTTGATTGCTTAACGTACAGTGGCAAATATTCCATGCATATTTAGGGGAACATGTTCTGTAAAGTGGAAACATAGGCGAGATTTTCGATTTTGCAAGATTTGTTATTTAATTTCAGGATGTGTTGCAAACAAACGATGCAATAAAAAAAAATAAGTAGTTTTTATTTTTGCAGTATCTGTCTCGACATTACTTTTAACGAGCTTTTTCGTAAAAGGGAGCCACCATTTGATTTTTAGGGGGAGAGCTTTTACCAGGGTCGTGTATTGATTGATTAATTGATTGATTGTTTGATTTTTATAACTAGTTTCAGCACAACTGTGAGGGAGCAAATTCGGCATAAACACAGACAATCTTTGAAAAATGACATACTGTTCATAAAAGAAATTCGAAGAGGGACGTGCAATGAGGGACTGAATGGAGATTATGGGTATCGACCAACTCGACACCAATCCCGTGCCATATATATATATATATTTGATAAATAAATATATATATGCATACACGAGACATTGTCCTGGATGATTGGGACACTAAATCCATGTCAGTCTAATCTTCTTAAAATATCATGGTGAATTAACATGTATGTATGCTTCAGATTATAACGTCCAATGCATTGCAAATATTAAATTTACAGTTTTACTCAGTATGGTGCATCTATATAATGAGAAGAACTTATTCCGCATGCAGTTGAAATTAAATCTGCACCAGACGTGATAGCCAGACATAAAGAGTAATCTTATAAGAACTAGAACGGACGAGTCAACAGATGTTTCACTTCCAACCAGGGTCGTGTACTGCAATTTTAATAATCCTTACTGTAAAAATATTTGCTTGCTACTATTTTGATTGTAATAGTATTTGCAATTTTGTGCATTTCTTTATATGTGATGGTCAGACATTAATCATATAGAATCGAAAAGGTGATTCATCAGCTGGTTCACTTTTCACCGTGTGTTGAAATGCTAATAATCTTTGCTGTAGATATATTTTCTCGTTATTATTTGCAAGTTGTGCATCAATCTAATGAATAGTACTTATTCTGCAGTTGAAATTAATTTATAAGACGTGATAGCAAGAAATAAAGAATAATCGAAAGAACTAGAACGGGCGAGTCACAGCTGTTTAACTTTTCACTAGAGTCGTGTTTGAAATTTTAATAATCTTTATTGTTGCAATATTTGCTCGTTATCATTTTGATTTTATTTGCCATTGTGTGCATCTATTTAATGAAAAGTACTTTTTTGCAGTTGACATTAGATCTACCAGACGTGATAGTCATGCAGACATAACAAATAGACATAAGAACTAGAACAGCGAGTCACAGCTGTTTCACTTTCAACAGGGTCGAGTATTGAAATTTTAATAATCTTTACTGTTGAAATATTTGCTTGTTATTATTTTGAAATTTTAAAGTGTATTCAGATTTGCATAATCAAATAAAAGCGGTCATTTAAAAATCAGTTTTCAGCAAATTTTTGTCAAGTCAACATTATTTCGTTCCATCTGTCGCCGTTCCAGGTAGCTTATGAAAATAAATAGATGACTTATAAAATAATACAATACACAGGAAATCAAACTTTCTTAAAACGTCTTATAATTTCATTGAAAAATGTCGAGGTTGCTTAGGGTGAAAAATACCGTTGCTTATATTTCAATTTGAACGCAAGAACCATACATAAACTATATCAAAATGAATTATATTAATATTTGAAGCAGAAAAAAGGATTGTAGTCTATATTTAAACTTATTTAAATTAATACATATATATGTCATACATCTAAAAAGGGAGGGGGTACACCATAGGCTAAACTCTCATTCATTTCGTTTTTAAGGACGAAACAGTAAATTAGAAAAGAAATGCACCAAGCTTTGCGATATCCGGAAAACATCAGTACGCCAAAAAGATAACCAGTTAATTGTTAATTTGGTATCTTTTATTTGCATATAGGTTTTAAAGCGTACAATGTTCTGATATAGGTTTGTATAAGACTTACTTGTATTTTAAAAAGGTTCAATTTGTTAAAAAAAAATATAGCTGAGATTGAAATGCAAAAGCAATGTAAACGACGAATAGTACTATCACAAAGAGTTGGTGCAGTGCTGATGATCTGCCGAACAAGTCAAATGAATAGGGCTGTCAATGCGGCAACATTCTGGAAAAAAAACAGTCAAATGAATAGGGCTGTCAATGCGGCAACATTCTGGAAAACAGTCAAATGAATAGGGCTGTCAATGCGGCAACATTCTGGACAAAAACCCAGTCAAATGAATAGGGCTGTTAATGCGGCAACATTCTGGAAAACAGTCAAATGAATGGGGCTGTCAATGCGGCAACATTCTGGAAAAAAACAGTAAAATGAATAGGGCTGTCAATGCGGCAACATTCTGGAAAAACAGTCAAATGAATAGGGCTGTCAATGCGGCAACATTCTGGAAAAACAGTCAAATGAATAGGGCTGTCAATGCGGCATTTTGGAAAAACAGTCCAATGAATAGTGCTGTCAATGCGGCATTTTGGAAAAACAGTCAAATGAATAGGGCTGTCAATGCGGCAACATTTTGGAAAAACAGTCAAATGAATAGGGCTGTCAATGCGGTAACATCCTGGAAAACAGTCAAATGAATAGGACTGTCAATGCGGCAACATTCTGAAAAAAACAGTCAAATGAATAGGGCTGTCAATACGGCAACATTCTGGAAAAATAGTCAAATGAATAGGGCTGTCAATGCGGCAACATTCTGGAAAAAAAACCAGTCAAATGAATAGGTCTGTCAATGCGGCATAATTTTGGAAAAACAGTCAAATGAATAGGGCTGTCAATGCGGCAACATTCTGGAAAAACAGTAAAATGAATACGGCTGTCAATGCAGCAACATTCTGAAAAACAGTCAAATGAATAGGGCTGTCAATGCGGCAACATTCTGGAAAAAACAGTCAAATGAATAGGGCTGTCAATGAGGCAACATTTTGGTAAAACAGTCAAATGAATAGGGCTGTCAATGCGGCAACATTCTGGAAAACAGTCAAATAAAAAGGGCTGTCAATGCAGCAACATTCTGGAAAAGCAGTTAAATGAATAGGGCTGTCAATGCGACAACATTATGGTAAAACAGTCAAATGAATAGGGCTGACAATGCGGCAGCATTCTTGAAAAACAGTCAAATGAATAGGGCTGTCAATGCGGCAACATTTTGGAAAAACAGTCAAATGAATAGGGCTGACAATGCGGCAGCATTCTTGAAAAACAGTCAAATGAATAGGGCTGTCAATGCGGCAACATTCTGGAAAACAGTCAAATGAATAGGGCTGTCAATGCGGCAACATTCTGGAAAAAAACAGTAAAATGAATAGGGCTGTCAATGCGGCAACATTCTGGAAAAACAGTCAAATGAATAGGGCTGTCAATGCGGCAACATTCTGGAAAAACAGTCAAATGAATAGGGCTGTCAATGCGGCATTTTGGAAAAACAGTCCAATGAATAGTGCTGTCAATGCGGCATTTTGGAAAAACAGTCAAATGAATAGGGCTGTCAATGCGGCAACATTTTGGAAAAACAGTCAAATGAATAGGGCTGTCAATGCGGTAACATCCTGGAAAACAGTCAAATGAATAGGACTGTCAATGCGGCAACATTCTGAAAAAAACAGTCAAATGAATAGGGCTGTCAATACGGCAACATTCTGGAAAAATAGTCAAATGAATAGGGCTGTCAATGCGGCAACATTCTGGAAAAAAAACCAGTCAAATGAATAGGTCTGTCAATGCGGCATAATTTTGGAAAAACAGTCAAATGAATAGGGCTGTCAATGCGGCAACATTCTGGAAAAACAGTAAAATGAATACGGCTGTCAATGCAGCAACATTCTGAAAAACAGTCAAATGAATAGGGCTGTCAATGCGGCAACATTCTGGAAAAAACAGTCAAATGAATAGGGCTGTCAATGAGGCAACATTTTGGTAAAACAGTCAAATGAATAGGGCTGTCAATGCGGCAACATTCTGGAAAACAGTCAAATAAAAAGGGCTGTCAATGCAGCAACATTCTGGAAAAGCAGTTAAATGAATAGGGCTGTCAATGCGACAACATTATGGTAAAACAGTCAAATGAATAGGGCTGACAATGCGGCAGCATTCTTGAAAAACAGTCAAATGAATAGGGCTGTCAATGCGGCAACATTTTGGAAAAACAGTCAAATGAATAGGGCTGACAATGCGGCAGCATTCTTGAAAAACAGTCAAATGAATAGGGCTGTCAATGCGGCAACATTCTGGAAAACAGTCAAATGAATAGGGCTGTCAATGCGGCAACATTCTGGAAAAAAACAGTAAAATGAATAGGGCTGTCAATGCGGCAACATTCTGGAAAAACAGTCAAATGAATAGGGCTGTCAATGCGGCAACATTCTGGAAAAACAGTCAACTTGAAAAATAGTCAAATGAATAGGGCTGTCAATGCGGCATTTTGGAAAAAAACAGTCAAATGAATAGGGCTGTCAATGCGACATTTTGGAAAAACAGTCAAATGAATAGGGCTGTCAATGAGGCAACATTTTGGTAAAACAGTCAAATGAATAGGGCTGTCAATGCGGCAACATTCTGGAAAACAGTCAAATGAAAAGGGCTGTCAATGCAGCAACATTCTGGAAAAGCAGTTAAATGAATAGGGCTGTCAATGCGGCAACATTCTGGTAAAACAGTCAAATGAATAGGTCTGTCAATGCGGCAACATTTTGGAAAAACAGTCAAATGAATAGGGCTGACAATGCGGCAGCATTCTTGAAAAACAGTCAAATGAATAGGGCTGTCAATGCGGCAACATTCTGGAAAACAGTCAAATGAATAGGGCTGTCAATGCGGCAACATTCTGGAAAAAACAGTAAAATGAATAGGGCTGTCAATGCGGCAACATTCTGGAAAAACAGTCAAATGAATAGGGCTGTCAATGAGGCAACATTCTGGAAAAACAGTCAACTGGAAAAACAGTCAAATGAATAGGGCTGTCAATGCGGCATTTTGGAAAAACAATCAAATGAATAGGGCTGTCAATGCGGCATTTTGGAAAAACAGTCAAATGAATAGGGCTGTCAATGCGGCAACATTTTGGAAAAACAGTCAAATGAATAGGGCTGTCAATGCGGTAACATCCTGGAAAACAGTCAAATGAACAGGACTGTCAATGCGGCAACATTCTGGAAAAAACAGTCAAATGAATAGGGCTGTCAATACGGCAACATTCTGGAAAAATAGTCAAATGAATAGGGCTGTCAATGCGGCAACATTCTGGAAAAAAACAGTCAAATGAATAGGTCTGTCAATGCGGCATAATTTTGGAAAAACAGTCAAATGAATAGGGCTGTCAATGCGGCAACATTCTGGAAAAACAGTAAAATGAATAGGGCTGTCAATGCAGCAACATTCTGAAAAACAGTCAAATGGATAGGGCTGTCAATGCGGGAACATTCTGGAAAAAAACAGTCAAATGAATAGGGCTGTCAATGAGGCAACATTTTGGTAAAACAGTCAAATGAATAGAGCTGTCAATGCGGCAACATTCTGGAAAACAGTCAAATGAAAAGGGCTGTCAATGCAGCAACATTCTGGAAAAGCAGTTAAATGAATAGGGCTGTCAATGCGGCAACATACTGGTAAAACAGTCAAATGAATAGGTCTGTCAATGCGGCAACATTTTGGAAAAACAGTCAAATGAATATGGCTGACAATGCGGCAGCATTCTTGAAAAACAGTCAAATGAATAGGGCTGTCAATGCGGCAACATTATGGAAAACAAAATGAGATTAGTACATAAGACGGAAAACAAACTACTAAATGTACTCTTGTAGCAATTTGTTGCGCACAAAAATGTTGACATAGTTACCAGTGGTTTTCCGTAAAAACTAATTCAGACAAAAGTTTAAATGTATATACTGGTCAACTGCCAAAATGCGATTTCATTCATTTCCGTAAAATACCATATTAATATCAGTTGTGACGTAGATTACCTCTTCACACTAAGTACAACACTTCATTATAAACAATAGATTTGCTGATATACATTCAGATTCAAAGACGGGTTACTTCATATAAACTAAATTTAAGATATACTTATCTTAATTAACGCGCATATTTTCACTTATCATTTAGGCCCATCGTTTACATTTAAAGCATTATTTTCCGGGATAGCTGAAAATATAAGATAGTGCAATTGATTCATATGGCAAAAGTAGATATTTTGGTAAAACTGAGCCTATGTAAAGCGTACTCATCACTAGGCTTCTGTGGTAAATGTTCTTATTATTAGTTATATGGATAAGATTGAACGGCTGTTAAACAGAGACAAAATGAAGCAGACGTCAGCAACTATATGTCACGTGCAACACAAATGAGAAAAACACACATATACTCGTATAGTGATATTAGCTATAAAAGGCATACCAAAATGTAAAACAATTCAAAGAAACCAAGCAACCTTCTTTATTATCAAACATTAACTTAGAAACAAATATGATAGACAGCGAACAACAAACCAAGCATTTAACTGCAGGATACGGAATTAACAAAATGTATTATTTGATAAATGTTACTTCTTTCGTCTTTCATTTTTTTACTATAATTTTGTGATTTTTTTCTTTTCAGTCCCACTATTTTATTCATCGAAATGTCTGCCATCGAGATATCCAACTTAAAACTTGTATGGCTATTTGTCCTTATTTAGATATTAGAAGATGTGGTATGAGTGCCAATGAGACAAGTCTCCATCCAAGTCACAATTTATAAAAGTAGTCTATTAATGTCTTCAACGCGGGAGTCTTGGCTCACATCGAACACCAAGCTACAAAGGGTTCCAAAAAGTATAAATGTAAAACCATTCAAACAGGAAAACCAATCGGTATATTAAACGAGAAACGAAAAAAAACGCGTATGAACCACATCAACAAACGACAACTACTGAACATAAGATTCCTGACTGTGTATTTGTGTTACATTTGAGTATTATATACATAGCTATCACATAAGTTACACCGACTATGTAACTGGACGACTATAGTTATTGCATCCATATTTAACCGAATGTCCATATTATCTATATTTGAACGTCAAGCCAGCGAACGGATAGTCATCACCACATATATACCGGACTTCGTAAGTTTATGTGTTGAAATGTAAATATAAGTTTTTGTAATTGACTTTTTCCCCTTTTTATCGTTGATGACGTATATGAAGAATATAATATATATTTATAGAATGTGGTATAATTTATAAGATTTTCCTAATGTAATGTAGACCAATGATGGTACAAGAAACATACACGAATAGATAACTTATCGAAAGAAATATAATGATGCATTACTCAACAGCTAGATTTTGACTGGCATTATGCATGATGAGTTTTAATGTATGTCTAAATGTGGATACGTATTAGCCTTCAATTATTTTTTTGGGGGGTGGCGTAATTTTTTTTTGATTAGCCAGCAGATTAATATCAAGGTTCCGGTCAAGTGGTACTTGAACATTGATACATATACAGAACAGACAATCTTTATAAGTATACGTCACTGTGTACAAGGTCTTGAGAAATATAATGACCAGTACTTGCCCTTGGTCACTGTGACCTATAATCCAATAGTCTACCAAAAGTCTGTACTTTCGTATATATAAATCTGCTTATCTTGTTTTTCTAAATGTTCTTCAAGCTTATCGTCTCATTTATAACACTTTACCTGTTCGGGAAAATATAAACAAAATATACATCAAAATTCTTCACGTGAGGAATTTAAAATTCTCCGATTTTGAATACCTGTATTTGTGACCGTTACCTTTCATGCTTTATCATAATATGTATCAGTAGGAGACGAGTACATTAGGAATTGTGCTGAATATCACTTTTAGATTAGTTATTATTTTTTTAAGGTCACAGTTTAAATATTTAGAAAATGACTGTCAAATCCGCTATATAAATCTTTCATTCTTTATCTACAAAGTGTGGGAAAGTTGTTAGCTATCTTTTGTTAGGATTTATTTTCTATAGATATCAATAGCTAAAAAGAAAACAATATACTTATTACACTTGAGCGGTGTAATATTTATAATTATAATTACAAGAATGGTCGCTTATCATAGGCGGATATGAAAAATAAGCTGTGTTTTATTTAAGGAATTAATTTTAAAAAGTTACTTTTTAATGCGATTTCATTGGGTCACAGTGTTCTCAATCTTCAATCATATTTCACATATTTTGTCAATGATGCTTAAGAAGATTCGACAAATTGTGTGATAAATTAGGACTTACTCAAATACTTTCCACGATTCATTAAAGATGTTTCTTTTTTTGGATTGCACTTACCATTATTTTGGATAAATAATGAAACATTTTTACTATTTTTTTCTCAATTTAATCGTTTTTATAGTATTAGTTTTTTTTAATTGTAAATTAACTATTCTCAATATTAAAGATTTTTCTATCTTATAAGACTTTGTATAATTTATGTACTTAAAATGTGGATATCAAACACTTATCCGCCAATCATCATGTTAGAGTTACTGAGGAGAGTGGATTCAACAACTGTACGATATGTACATACACAAATTCGTGTCTTGTATTTTATTATTTTGATGAGTATTTCTGTAATGTGTATTTTTCATGTACCATCAACCCCATTTGTGTATAGTATACAAATCCTTAATTATTCCAATAACTAAAATTATCAATATTGTAATACAATGTATAACATAAAGATGGGAACAGTATATATGTTCCTGCATTAGGTTAATGCTATTTGCAACGTTGTATAAACGGTTGGATCCGGGAAGATTTTCAGATTAGCATCAGATTATTGAACACGTTGAAGATCAAGGTTGTCTAAAATTATCAGCTTGTTACAGGAGAAAGAGAAGAGAGAAGATTGTCTTCATTAGAATCCACCTATAATTACCTAGCTTTGTACGGAAGAAAGGAAGGAATAAATTTATTTCCTGTAAATTTTCCCAACATAATGTTGGAAATATTTACCGAAACGTACGGGAATTGAAGTATTTCAGGGCATAAATAATAATCCAAAACGATTTCTGAAAATTTTGATATGCATGTTCATTATGATAAAAACAATTTTGAACCGATATTACGTCTTACGTCTTCTTCTTACATTTTGTTTTGAAGATTACTGTAAAATAAATATGAGAGTATTTGTACTTGAAAGACAATTTATTGCAGCTTTGGTTCACGATGCTTATTTTTTATGAATTTTAGGTTGAGCAATTTCAAAATTTGCGTTTTGAGCCATCATTGGTCGTATTTTCGGTTAAGTTGCAATTTTGGTGGAATTAAGTAAAGATAAAAAACTTTTATAAAATGGCAATCGTGTGAATCTGAGACTACTATAATTTAGTATAATATAGTAGTCTCAGTGTAAATTTATGGGAAATTGTGACTCAATTCACCACGCTATTACATTAACTTGTTAGAGTTAACTCCCGTAGATTACAATTTGTTCAGTTTTGTAAAGGTAAACAAATTGTTGTGTCAATATTTTACCAAATAAATCGTAAGTACTGTGACGTAAAGAATCGAAATTGATTAGGCAATAAATCTGATCTGTTGATGTAATGTGGATAATAAAAAATCACAATTATTACCCTTCTTTCACTTAAGCATTCAATTATGGCAAATTGGGGACAAATTAATTTGTTACACACCAGTGTGCCATGTCAGGTTGATAGTAACTGCAGGTTTCACCCCCTGATAAATCCCAGTTGCTTTGGTTACATAAGGCATGAAATAACAATTATAACTTATTTAAGTGTCAATAAAAATTTGTAACGATTTAATTGGATAATGACATGCAGCACTCACTTAGCGTATTTTACATAACTATCGAACTCCTGCTGATAACATTATAATAATTAATAAGTTAGTAGCAAAATTATGCAATTATTCATTTATCTGTTTTGTCAGCTATTAAAAACCAATTGTCCAAATATTGACGAAAAAAAGCAACAAGTGTCTAAAGACGTAAGACGGAACGAAGAGTATATTAATTCTTAATCTGTTAATTTCCTCTTATTTCATCATCAAAATTTTGGTCTAACTCTTTAACGTATGTAAACTAACCAAGTTGAAGTTGAGTCAATTCTTACTTGCATTGCTCAAAAATTTTATCATCAAGTTAATTGATAATATAAAAAAAACTGATTTAGCTGTTAAAACTTTTAATTTGCTCGATATTCATAACAGTTCTTTGCTTTCTTCAATTATGATAACTGGTTATGGTACAGGTCTGTCTATCATAATGGAAGTGCCAACAATTTTATGTATATATTCCAGGTTTCCTTTCTCCATAAACGGTCAGAAACTTTGACATTCAGTTCATCTTAATTAATTTATAATCGATATAATTCAATATTTATTACAGTGTTGATTCGACCTGTCGTCAACTGTACCAGATCAGAAACTATTAAACCATTATAGACAAGTTGCTGTCGAAAGTCAACTTATAAACCAGTCTAAATCAGTGTTAACGCATCAAAATAGCGTGAAAATGTCAACTATTGTGTTAATTTAAGCACTCAGCACGTGCAACCCTTTTTCTAGGGGGAGGCGAGTCAACTATTGTGAGATACTTCACCCCACCGAGTAACCAAGTTAACCAGTGATAAGACGTATATATTGATGCCACTCTTTTTTCAATAAAACTAAAATAAAGTGTTTCGTGGAAAAGGGTCTGTCGTCTTTCTTTTTGTCTTAATTTTGTCTTCCGTTCTTCTTTCAACATTATTTGATAGCTTCTTGAATACTAGTATCTTAAATCTTTCTACATTTTTATTGCAACAAAACACAAACAAAAGGAACTGAACTAATCCACAAATGTATTAAAAACAAAAAAAGGTTGTTGTTACCTGTAAAAGTGCCCGATCAGGTATTTTGTGTTTGTTTATATACATACTGAGGACACCCCGAAGCCAGCGACAGGTCTGTCAGTCATTATGATTTATTATAATGTTATCATAATAATTATGATAATTTCTGACATTCCAAAATGTGTTGCCTTGAGACAAGACAAGATACTAGCTGACCTGGTCTTTCTATGAACTCTTGTATTTGATTTAGGTTCCTACTTTATTTAATAAATGTCTTTATAAGGCAAAAGAGGTAAAGATTGGTGCATCTGGTGTTAGTGCAACTCAAGAAACTGCTTCAATATAGCTCCTAGAAAGTTGTAAGAAAAATTAGCGTTTCTGGTAACTATGTTATCACCCGAAATTAAAAAGAGTGGCTTTATTAAGTCTTTAAAAATGCGAAATTGATGTCCATGTCCCCAAAAGGTTGCGTTAACATTACTAGTTTGAACTTGTAATGCTTGACTGTTGTGATTGATAAATTGATTGATTGTTGGTTTCTAACGTCCAGCGGCAAATATTTTATGCATGTTTAGAACGATTGACTGTTGTGTTAAGAGTAAAATTTTGTGTTATATTTTATGACCCATATGGTAGCCTTGGTACATGTGTACCTAGCTGGACTTATACCCATATGGATGTAATTTGTCAGTTTAAATACTACTGACATAGTGTACCCAGTTAACATTGACTAATTTCTGGTGCAAAGCAACAAAGTGAAGAAAATGTCCTTTTACTGGCACTAATGTGTCTAGTGTATTGAGTTTAACCTACTACTGGACATTCTTCTATTGTAGGTGCATCCGGTCAGACTGCCTGGGATGCTATTCAGGGTCAATGTTGATAACCTCGAGTTAACTTGTCTGAACTGACCACGGTCCATTCTTCAGTGAAGTAACATGGTTGTAGTGGGTTGGACATCATTTGTCCGGAGTAATTATTGTTATTTTTAAACTGATTTGAAAATTTCTTCTTTTCAATTTCAAGTATCCATGGATATAAATGAAAAGAATGAAAGTTCAGTTTAAAGTCGCTGTGTCAAGTATTACGGGAATTTAAAAGTCATTCCAAAATGTGTATTTTGTCGTATCAATAGGGTCGGATACCGTAAAATTAAACTAAGTCACATTACTTGAATATTTTAACCAGTTGACCAGTACATTGTCCGTTCAGCCATGTTTCACAAAGAAGAGGTCACCATCAAAAATCTTATGCAGTGTTAAGATTTAAAGCTATCGTTTTATCATCTATTTCAGTTAACAATAGCCCAGAGAATAGTTGAATACAAACCCAAATACAATATATTCAAGTTTTTGAGAGAGTAAACTATAAACTCTACATTAAGAAATTAAAGTCAATTCGTAATTATGGTGGCTATTTGCAGTACTTTGCCTTCATAACTGAGACATTTATTTATTTATTTATTTATTTATTTATTTATTTATTTATTTATTTATTTATTTATTTATTTATTTATTTATTTATTTATTTATTTATTTATTTATTTATTTATTTATTTATTTATTTTTATGTTTTTTCTTTTCTTTATTTATTTCGAAAGAAACACGGTATCAAAATTCCATCCTCAAAAATCATTTATTTATTTATTTATTTATTTTCTCTTTATTTATTTCGAAAAAAACACAGTATCAAAAATCCATCCTCAAAAGCATACATGTCTGGTTGTATGAACAAAGACTTTAAGTATTTGCCACACGAGCAGTAAAAAAATCCGCTAGAGTTCTATATCCTATGCGGCAAATCAGTTTTAAGGTTGTTTGTCCTTTATTTACTTATATACTTATTGTTCAGTGAATATATTATGTTTATGATGACGTCTAACTTTGAATTATATTATATAATTTATTGACTTAATATACTTTCTGGTCATTGAAGAGACAACAACATGTCACCGAAAGCAGACAAAATATTTATTACGTTAAATTTCATAGTTACTTGGTTCGAAGGTTATCAACTTTACAAAATTTCACGCTGTTTTCCTGAATTTTCTAGTTAATTTCAAACTGATGTTTTTATTACATCTATATTTCATAACTAGTTTCATTTTGTCCTTAAGGCCACCATTCTAATTAATTTTGACATGATCTGTCAATGAGCTAATTACAGCAACGTACCAATATTTCTTACAACGTGGAACAGATTCAATGTCAAAACAATATCTTATGTCATACAGTTGTATTGACCAGCTCTGCCATCATCTATCAATTATCGATTATAACTAATGGGGTTTCGATTGGTGATGGTCCTGTGGTCTGGTTTCTGTCCCCCATTATTCCTACCGTCATGTCAGTGTGTAATTGTATATGAAATATGATTTCCTATGTGTGTGTGTGCTGCCATATCTTACGTAAAACTTGTCAGTCTCCAGATTTTCAACAGCATTGCTACACCCCTTAGCTAAAATCATGTATTGACAAATGCATTGATAATATATCAGATTACATTAATATAGTTTCCAGAGATTTATATAATTTTGACAATTCAACTATTGTTTGCGTTCTTAATTCAATTATAAATCATCAAAGTTATATTACTTTTTCATAATTTATTGAATGAATAAAGATGACACCTAAAAATTTCAATACAGTTGAAGATGAGAAACATTTTCATTCGTATTGTAATTAAAACTAACAAAAAATGCTAAAATGATTTTGCCACTGTAAAACTAATAACGTTATGAAAAGATTGGAATACAATCCTTTTTTTTCTCAAATTTATATATATTTCATTTATTTATTATTTGGATTTTGTTTATTTGAACAAATATTTAGCATGTTTTATTTACATAATATCTTTGGAGTTTGCTTAAACTTTTAATCTGGATACGACTAATTTGTAAGATTTGAGGTTCTCAATGCAATGAATACCGATTTCCCGTCTTACCTTTTCGATAAGGGAAACGTGTGACACTAAACCCCCTTTTTGTTATTGTTAATATTCAGTTCTATCCTTTTGTTTACCCCCTCCCAACCGTCATATAAAGGTTATATCACCCTTAAGTAAATCTTGACTTATCATAAAGCTTCCTGTTTACCTAGCCATTGTAAAACCTGGTTATATCCTCTGATAATGTGTCAATTTCACTGTCTATGCTGATATACAAAATAAACACCTATCTCGTGTAGGCTCGTCACTCTCCCTTTCCTAACAGGTCATGCCGGGATACCAACGTATGTGAATTCAGGATTAGATGTTTCCCACAAGAATTTATAACCATATCATAAATGCATGTTTTGTTTATGTAATCCTTATTTCTCATGGCCTGTTGTGCCAACGTATCAATTTTTGTATCAACGTACGCTAAATGAAACAAATTTCAAATCCCCCCAATGCATCTCTTGTTTTGAAACGATAAACCTTTCTGCGGCTTTAAAATAAGGGGCTTCATTATTTAACCCATCCAGTGGCGGATCCAGAGGGGGGGTTCCGGGGGTGCGCACCCCCCCTTTATTTTTGCCGATCAATGCATTTGTATCGGGACATATGTTTTGCACCCCCCCCCCCCCTTGCCCTGGGTTAGCACCCCCCCTTTCGAAAATTCCTGCATCCGCCCCTGCCATCTGACAAAGTCCATGTCGTTTCAAGAATGAAATAAAAATACATATGCTCTAAGAGTAAATAAAGGCAACTGATCGAAACTCATAAATCGATTGAGAAAAAACAAATCCGGGTTACAAACTAAACCTGAGGGAAACGAGGAGAACAACGAAACAACAGAAACAAAACATTAAAATATAACACATATAGTAAAGAACTATAATATAACAACTGTCATGTTCCTGACTTGGTACAGGACATTTTGAGGAAAAAATGGTGGGTTGATTTTTTTCATTGGAATAAAATTTTCTCTGAACGTTCTACATTCAAGTCAAAAGAAATGTCAATGTAGAAAGAATGTATTATTTATTGAAGAATATAGTGTTTAGTTGGTAATAGAATCAAGAAAAGACAATGAAAATAAATATTTCAGTTTTTAAAAAAAGCTGTGTATGGGTGAATGTGGAAAATAAAATTGTCTTATAACCTCCATATAAAAGCTTTTCTTCACTTTCGATTTTTAATCTTTTCTTTATTCCTTTTTTAATCGTACAGTTACAACTGCGCGTGTCCAAATTCTTGGATTCATTAAAGATACAAAAACATGATATATAGAAACATATATCCCCAAGCACTGATCAAAAGCAGCGATAAAAAGTGGTAAACTTTTAACCACGCGACACACCACCTGTCCTTTCTTTGTAGTACAGTACATCTATTATCAAGTGTATTTCGTTATTCAATATTTTAAACTACATCGGCATTTCAAAAACCTATCTGTATGGAAGGTAAAACATAACGAGGATCAAGATTCTAGGCTGAAACTAACACCCCACTGAGTTATCTTTCCCTTATCAATAGAAGGTCATAGATTACCTGTGGGGTCAGGTGTTCTTACCAAAACATCAAAGGAATCAGCCATGAAAATGATTAGATGACCAGCAGTATATCCTTAATTTACAATCAAGTGTAAGATTGGGTTTTGTAATTTGATTTTTTTGCAAAATTATCACTAGTTATGATATAGAATAGTTTCTCCTATGCAAAATTCAATCTAGAAAAACTTGAACTGTATGTTTTTTTATAGATGAAACGTTGGTTTTCCCGTTTGAATGGTTTTACATTTTGCAATCGTTAGGGTCCTTATAGCTTGCTGTTCGGTGTGAGCCAAGGCTCCGTGCTGAAGACCGTACCTTGACCATAATGGTTTTCTTATGTAAATTGTGACTTGGATAGAGAGTTGTCTCATTGGCACTAATACCACTTAGACCGTACCTTGACCATAATGGTTTTCTTATGTAAATTGTGACTTGGATAGAGAGTTGTCTCATTGGCACTAATACCACTTCTTCATATATCTATGTAGCATTGTTTGCTTTGTGCTGTCAAAATGAACGAAATAAAAACAAACAAAAAAAACCCTTTAGTGCTGTATACAGAGATCAAAAACCTGTCCCGCAGAGAAATGCTTCACTAAGAACCGAAACAGGAAACCCTTTTGATATATTGGGTTAAAGTACAAAGGCACAGAACGGAAGACTACGGCCGTGATAATCAAACTGGTTTGTGAATCGTTTTAATCTTCCGGGTCTAATTTTACATTGGAACATTATCATTAGCATGATCTTGAAAATAATTCAATTAATAGATTAAATGGTCAAAAACAAAATTTACAACTTATCTTCAGGGAAGGAGTGTTGTATTGTCTTATCGTGGCTATCATGCAGGATCTACCAGTTTTATGGCGTTTATTACGCAGGTTATTTGTAACAAGTTTATGATCAAAAATAAACTGCCCTAGGAAAACTAGTATTGAACTAACTATTCAAACATCAACTCTTTTTCTTAATGAAGATACCTTAATAATCACTCTTTTGATTCGTATATACATAAGGGATAATGATATAATCTTAATTTAAATGATATAAAACTTCTAAGTAGCCGTTTCTGTCCTTTTCTTTCCATTTATATACATACTATTATTTTTTTACCAACGTATCAATAGAAGAAAGGACGAAAAAAAAGAATCTAATTGAAATTCACCATTTGAATAAACTTGAATTTTCTTTAAAATCCTTTTAAAAGGATTGCAATTATTTCAATAGCATGATGGACATCCATAAAAGTTTGAAAATGATTAAACAAAGCTGTCAATATTTAGTATTTTGAAGAAAAAAAATATGAAAGTTAAATACATTGGCTTTTCCAAAAAATTTAGCGGTTACTAGTAAAATGTATAGCTATACTGTAATATATCTAAACATATTTATGTGGAAAAAAGTAGAAAATAAGAAAAAAAAACTCATTTATTATTCAGTCTTCATGTTTAACACTTATTCTCATGTCATTATTTTCATGCATTCCCACTTCATAGTGAAAGACGGGAACAATATCTGAAATTTCTTTCTCATCTCTATGAACTCGTGTAAAATAAATGATATTCATCCTCTGCTAAAACTTTATAAAGTATTTTATTGCAAAGTACAATATACTAAATATTTCATACAAAATGATTAATGAAAAGCTATTTTTATTAGTTAAACAGCAGGTACATAGCTAACCGAATAAATAACACCAGTAATTGAGGTCGCCCGTTGAGTTAGGCTATATTATCCCATCAAATCGCCCCAGTGTTCTTATACTCTCTCTGGTCACACTCCGGGTACCACCCTTCTGGGTTAATTTTTCTTCTTGAGAAAATAGTTTGACACATACACGTAAATTACTCCAAGTAATAAGATAAACATATTAATGATCAAGTTAATGAAAAAGTTACATGATTTTATGTAGAAAGGGAGTGAAAAAAATACGTTTCTCTGTAATCTTTTAACATTACATGTATCAAAATCAATGCAAATATTTTTCTAAAGATTTGTTCTATGGAATATGGCATTACTCCCGTTTACTTGGCCAAAGTTTTTGTTTCAACATGGAAGTATTTTCTAATACTTCCATGGTTTCAACAAGGGTTATAATTTTGTTCTTGCTAAGCTTGTTCCGGTAGATAAATGTATTAGTTCTAGTAGTTGCTTATCAATGTCTTTTTATGCTTATGTTTTCAAAGATTCAAGATTCAATTTTTCATAAAAGTCGAATTTAAGCTTCGAAACGAAACATTTCCCCAATGAAATGAATAGCATAATTCATGAAATCTGTTAATATGTTCCGTTCGTTAGTGTCATTACGATAATAAGTTTGAATTCATTCAATATGTATAAATAGCTGGCTATGGACAAACCGTGAAGAAAATGCCACAGGACAGGAAGTTCCTACCAAACTAAGATTCTGTCATCACAAAAATTGTCAAATTTCGCAAGTTGTCAAGAGCTTAATTGGAATAGAAACGCAAATGCGAATAAACCCTCAAGGACGAACACAATTAAAACAGAATAATTGCTGAAGTTAAGCACAGTCTGTAGATTTGAATACACATTTTATTGGCGCTGTTCAATGTAAATTTGTGTTAAAAAATAGTTTAGCTGTTCATTATAAACGCAAAGAGCTGCCTTTGTTTCAAATCACGAAAACTATAGAGGAATTAGAAACCATGATGTGTAAAAAAAACTAGTGCGCTTTCATCAATAATTTTGTATGATTAATATAAATGTTTTATCAAAAAAGCAGATTTTGTTCTTTGCTTCAAAAATTTTCCAAACAAATTAGCCCTAAATGGTCTTGTGCAATTTATTCACATTTTAATTTCTGTGATTTGTTCATATTCTATCATTTAACCGCATAGTCATACGTAAATTATCCATAAAATATTTAATACATTTCTTTGCTAATATGTATTTTGTAGTTGCCACTTGTGCGATTAAAATTATTGCATTTATTATTTACGATAATGTATTATTATCAAATTATTGTCGCTTTCATGGTGTATTGGTTTAAAAGCAGCTGCATACTGATGATCAGAAATAATTAATTCGACAGGTGCCCTGTTCCGCAGATGACATATGCCTTTTAGTATTCCGTATTTACTGGAGAACCACATGTGGTCACGTGACAGTGAATGTTCTGGTATCCACATGTTCGAATTTCTATGCATTAAATTGATTTCTTTTATGATTCTTTCTATTTATGGAAGTAGATATTCTTGAAAATCCTTCAAACTTAAATTAAAAACTGATTTATATGTTCTTCAAGTAGAAATGTTTCGAACGATTGTCTAACTCTTTATCCCTAATTCACTGAACTGCCTGCAACCAAAGATGTATTTATAGGACCATAAATCATATCCACCCTTGTCCTTTAAAAAAATTCGGGATGATCTCTGGTGGTCAAAAAGGGGAAAGTCGCATGGCCCTTAAAATGATGACGGACGACCGCCTATGTTTATCAAAACAAAAACGTACCAATTTTTATATGTTTATCAAAACAAAAACGTTCACAATTTTTATATGTTTATCAAAACAAAAACGTACACAATTTTTATATGTTTATTAAAACAAAAACGTACACAATTTTTATATCTTTATTTAACTCATCTGTCCACATTTATGTCGTCCGTATTGAGTAACTCAGTCTCAAGCTAAACCACGTGATCTTGGGGCAGGTACAGTTGTATATAGATATATCTTAAGTCTGAAATATTGCCCAAAGTTATACATGCAAATATGTTTGCTCTCTCCTCTACGGGATTCATTTGTTTCTGTGACATCATGGCAACACCGCCTACACTGCGTCAAGCGCACTAAAACCACTCGATCAGATAGGCTATACTCATGACTATACATAATAAAAAAAGAACCAAGTATATGCTTGTATTAATGGATTGTAACTTATGTAGCGTGTTCTTGTTCTTATCTATAAGATTTGCAAATAACAGCTGTATATACCCAGCTGATGCCACTCAATTTTCCTTTTGTAAAAATGGACTGCAAAAATATATATTGAAAAAAAAAAGAAAAAAAAGGAGGTCCATTCCCCAAAGTACCTATTACGACATTAGTTTAGACACGAACATTTTCAATTGCTGGTTCATTGTCAATCTTTGGAAACAAAAACTAAGTAGAGTTGCAATCATTGTAGTAGCTCCGTTCTCCAGAGACAGAATAAAAAGACAGCAAAACCGGTTGATTTATATTTTGTTTGCATGTCTAGAATTTTATAAAATGTTGTAAACTTTTTTTTGGGGAAATTTCTGCATCTGGTAAACAGAATACCACGATACTTTATTCCATTTTACTGCCTTATCGTAGAGCCCTTATCGCTTAAACGATTAAAAAGCAAGACACGTGGACAAGCGGTATAAACTAAATTTTAATTAATCCGTTTTACTAGTTAAAAAGATCAAACAGAAAAAAATCTATTCATTAACTTTCTCTTTACTAGAAAAAATGAAAGAGCTCCGTCGGAATGGAAGGCTTTGTTCCGGAATTTTAAACAACTGATGGTATCTCTTTTCAAAAGTTCATATATGGACGCGTGTAATGTAATGTAATTCTCACTTGAGTAAACATAATGATCATACAAGGAAAGTATGTAAATTTTGTGAAAAACCACCTGTCTGAAAACCTATACAACTTCTTTTAAATACAGCTGTATTAAAATCATATTGAAATTAATTCTGCTACTAATTCATCAGAAACAATAAAGAGACGCGTGCCGACACCTGCCTAGGGGAGTAATACCATTACAAAAAAATACGTCTGTCCTTTGACTACTGTGGCATTAAAACCATAAATAGATATTTGCTCTCGCATGCCCTTACATAGCTACAAAGATACCGACCACGCGCACTCTCACCCGGTTGACCTCATCCGTAGAAAATTATGATGAAAATAAAAAGAATACCGTTAGCCCCGCCCTGGTTCCCTATTGTTCTCAAAAAGATATGGACGTTCGCGTGCCAGTTGTTATTTTAATCAACAAACATTCTGAAACACGGTTGATGTATCGCCATTCTATATCCCAAAATGTATCGCTATGGAGTTGTACAGGACAGCTGAAGCTTTTGTTTACGCGTCGCAGCTGCCCCTCGCACGACGGTCGTGTGCACATTTAAAATCTTGTTAAAAAGAATTTTAATATGCGTTCATTGTTAATATTTATAGAGAATATAATTAAGCTTTTGATCTGTTGATAGTTTGGCCTGCTAGGGTTTCAATAGTCCAATGACACAATAGTAAATAGAGGACATCTGTATAGTCCGGACAATGACCAAATGTACCGTTATATTTACAATCTCAGAGTGGTCATTAACTTCATTTGTTATTTTTACTGATATTTACTTAAATTCTTTCATATTCTCAAAAGCCATGCTGTGTTGGTATTTGGTTGCATTGCTTCTTTGTCCTGTATAAGTTTACTGTCATACGACTATAAATCCACAGAAAAACCGACGCAGTTCAGGGGAGGATCCAACAATTTTTAAAAGGGGGTCACAACCCAGGATAAAAGGGGGGTTCTACCTTTTGTTTTCTTTCAAATTCATTGATCGTCCTTTTTTTTAGATAACGCCAGTTATACAGAAATGTTTATGAAATATTGCATCGAAACTGAGACATCTTAACTAAAGCAAAGAGTATTATTTTTTTTACCTCAATACTACACTTAACATCATTTCCAATATAATTGTGGTAAGTGTAAGAATGTCAGTCCATCTTCATATTTTGAACAGATACTTAAAATGAGGCAAACCTGTCGTACATGCAACTTTTAATGCATTCATCATTTGGCCACGCGTTCAAAAATACGCATTCAAGTTGTTACATCAATTACCTGTGTGTGTTTTATAGTAGATTGGAACGATGAATTGAGAGGCAATAGGTAATGGACATTACATTCCTTGGTCAAATTTCCTCTGAAAAAAAACATCATCATATAGATACCCGGATTGAAATTTTGTACGCCAGACTAAAAAAATCAGCAGTGATCTCTAATAAATAAAGGTGAAAAGGCCAAATAGTGAAATGATAAAACGTTCTAATATCATCTTTTTTTCTATAACGTAGGCATTTTAACATTCGCTATAGATTGCTTAAGGACAGTCAATTAACCACATTTTTCTGTAGTTTTAAAAATTATGCAATCTTTCCCTCAAAAATGTCACCACTTAATAAAGACAAACTAATTCTTATATAATTCTACTTTTTCTATAGCTTTGACAATTGTACTCGATTCCTTAAAAACCTCTCCAATTCGTTACTCTTTGCGACTTAAGTTTAATCTTTAAAGTGGTAAATCAGATTGTTGCGAAACTTGATAGAAATGTGAATTTTACATAATCGTTCTCAGAGATTGTAATGAACCAGTCATTCATAAAAATCATTGGTTATTACAGTAATTAACTTAAAATCGGCTTAACATTAGAGGCTTAGAGATTTCCCGGATTAAGATGTTAAGTGAAATGTTTTACAACCGCCTTGAAATGGTGTACAGACTACAATAATCAGCCTACAATACGTACATATATAGGTGTGTATGATTTTGTGTGAAATGTTTTTACAATGGTCAGCAAAACGTAGACGATCAAGGACCTTTTACCACCTTGCCAAGCCTAAACACTAATCCCAAAATCTCTGAACTTTTCTATGAGTCAAAAGGCAAATAGTTTACAAATATTTCCAAAGACATTTGTCCTTCAGCATATAAAAAATAAAAATATGACGTTTGGGTTTGAAGAATGTTAAGTGAATGGCTGGAGTTCAGCGCTTTTGATACAGAACAAATATGGAAAAATCCATACAGGTTCAAATATTTTATTCAGAATATAAGACATGTTGTATTTGTCACGATGAACAACACACAAATTTGGATTACTAAGGTTGTCCTGACTTTTGGACAGGAGTATACTTATCTACAACAATCTTATACTTTCTTTAGCTATTCACATCATGGTAAAGAAACTACCACCTCCCCCATAATCTCATAGAAAACTAACTACTAGTATACCAAGTAGTTCAGCTGCTTAGGATATATGCACTGATGGCGAAAAGAGGGGTTAATAATTGTGACACTTGCATTTTTGTCACAATCTTGCAACATAATCCTTCCTCTTATTCTTTTAGTAGCATTGTTTTCAAGACATCGTACTGCTGTTCAGAAAGAGGTATCAATGGACACAGAATCCGGTCGCTCTGAATTTCAGCCTTTGAAGTAATCTTTAAGAGGAAAGTTAATTGAGGAAATTGTAAATCAAAATGCCAACGTATGGACGAAAAGCAAAATGGTTACACAAGAACTTCGACAACCTTTTTTCCGAAACCATAAAATTTGTATACATCAATCAAGACAAAATTAAAAGAAAATATATTCGGTCCGTTTCGGGCTTGAAATTTTAATTTATAACAAAATTGTACTAATGACCAACCAGATGGCTGATGAGGAAGATGACCGGAAACGGTCATTACGATTCAAGTACAACTTCAAGTATATCGAAGAAAAATAAGTCATTTAATGATACATGAAAAAGATGGACCATCTATCTTGACAAAATTTTCTAACAATCCATCATAAACGATTGTTATCGGAACCCAAACTGTTCCAAAGGACCATGGACTCTTAAGGGTATATACATGCTTGACAATTTCTTCCCCGGTTGATAAGCCTTTGACTTAATATACAAGGTCTAATGCTTTCAATCGATCAATTGTTTTAGTCCGGTTGGAAACGGGAGGTAGCATCAAAGCCATCTTCGCTTTCATGTAGATCGGATGCCGGATCGTAACCATTTGCGTTTGAAAATTAGGACGGTAGTGGAAAATTTGATATGATGCATAATAAACTACGAAATCATATTTTTACAGTGAAATATATATATTATTTGTTTACTGCAATGTATGCACTGCAAATTAATATCTTAAGATATGTAAGTTATCGTTTTTTTTAAATACAATAGAAGCAAGAATTCCACATCACGGCAAATGTACTGATTTTTTAAATGTGTTTTACTACATATCTGCAGTATTTCGATAATGATACTAGGCAAAAGAGTGTGTTGCACGAATTTTTAGTACTTACTGCTAGTCAGTTCGCAAATACTCGCGATGCAGTCGTTAAAGATATGAGAATAGTAAAATCACCGATCTAAATTTATAAGATTGATGGTATGTATATTACATCTTTTATATAAGCTTTGGATTTTACATTTTTTGGCCACGAGCATCACTGAAGAGACCTGTATTGTCAAAATGCGCATCTGGTTCAGTAAAATTGGTACCGTTAATTTTATTACTACCACTTGGCCGATGCCTCTGCTGGTGGAATGTTAGTTCCCGAGGGTATCACCGGTACTGGCATGAAAATACGGATTTTTTGTGTTATTAAATTTGCTGTTACAAAATATTAAAAATTATTATAAATTGGGGAATGTATCTCATTCATGCAAAGCTCCGATTCCTTTCACGGATTTGGCTATGATTTTTGAAACTTTTGGATTATAACTCTTCGTCATTTATATAAGCTTTCGATTTTACATATTTTGGCCACGAGCATCACTGAAGAGACATGTGTTGTCAAAATGCGCATCTGGTGCAGAAAAATTGGTACCGTTAATGTTATAAGATAGCTTAAAAACACTTTACTACGAGTAAGTTATAAAATAAACTACCCTTTACCTGTTGACGTTTCAATATACTAAAAACATGCACTACAAGTGCAGTATATTTGCCATTCAATTCAATTTGCCCAATAAGACATTGGTTGATGTATACTATTGGCGATATATCTCCGATGTACAGCATACAATAAGTTAGTTTTTTTTGTACATGTATGTCTGGTCTTAACGTTAAGTCTAAATCAATATGAAACTCCATTCTTTTTTTGTCATTGTAAAGAAGCTTTGAGTTCCTGTCACAAGTTTTCTTTTGGTCGTTATTTTGTTTTGAGATTTTATTCGAACACTCGGACCCTACTGTTTGTTAGACTTTGCGATATATAATTGTAAGAACTTGCTTAAAGATGAAGTCCGTATAATGACATAATAAAGTTGCTTATATAAGTTGGGCGGATAAATATCCAACTGTCAATCATACTACAGCTTCTTATGTTCCTATTAGTTTACCACACTCAAGAGACATGTGGGTGTATTCTTTAATGTTGAAAAGTTAAATAGTGCAAGTTTATCAAGAATAGTCAGTTCTACTGTTGTTATCTTCAAAATATATAATCAAAAGAAGCCACCAAACAAATAAAGACGAAAGGTCAACCAACTTCAGACAATTTGCGTTGTGATAATGTGATTCATTAAAAAAACTATCACAGTGACGGAAGAAAGAGTTCGTGTGACTGGTTGAAAGATTTATTGTTGTGACGTCCAGTGGCCAGTATTTCATACTTCTGCAATGCTTCAAGAGGCGCCATTGTTCTACTTTAGGGCTATCCTGTGAAGTATATTAATGTGTGATTTAGCAGCAACTACTAAGAAAATCATGTGACAGACAAGAAGTTCTGATCTTGTTTTTATGGTTTGATGAAAGAAGCATGCTCATTGGAACAATTGGGCGATCTTGGAGTCAAAGTTGTACTCTGATGCAAGACAAAATAACTGTTGTGAAGGAGTTGTTAACTGCTTCGTTCTTGAGTAGAGGGTTGTCTCATTGGAAATCAATACCACATTCTCTTTTTGTTATATTCATGTTTATAAATAAACAAAAACAAGTATAAAATGTTCAATCTGATTTTATTACATCTCTGTACTAAATCAGAATTGTAAAAATTCACGGCAGAAAGAAACAACATACATCTCTATCCCGTGACCATTCCATTCATTCATTCATTGTGTTACCTATCACCCCTCCATCACTGGTACTAACAACCTAATAAGTACATAAGTACTCAACATTCTATTTTTACACTCCAGTATAGTACATTATTACACAAACAGTGACTTAAACAAACGAAAATTGACCATGTTATCATAAAACAATGGTCCCGAAAAATTTAAAGTTTGAAATTTAAACTTCTTTTTGCACTTTACAGAAATGTGGTCCTTTTACATGATTTCAACATTTTATTTTGTTTTTTCAAAATTTTATGTGTAATCTTGGACCAAATTATAGTGTATAAAGGCACTCTAATTTTCTCTCACAAGTCACTCGTTATAGTCTATAAATAAGCCACGCTGGATTATAACTCATTTTCTCATTTTATTAAATAACAAATTTCATTCATCAGTTTTACACATGATTCATAAAGTAGTTTGGTACATTTATCACAGTTTATTTATTTTACTTAATGAAAGACTATCTCCTATTGCCTTTGTTTAGGTTCTAATACTGCCCTAACCTTTAAGATTATCAGATCTTGTCCAATTTATGAGATGCCTATAGGTACAAAAATGTACCCACACTGCCCTATTTAAAATCACAAAATATGACAATTATCTGACATCTCTTGAATCAGAAGTTTACAAAAATAAAAAAAAATAAGATATTCAGACAAATTAAAAATTATACATTTTGTACAAATTGTTATCACATGCAAAATAAATTAAGTATCCTTGAAAGTTCATCTCTGACAGAGGTAGAAAAAGCATTATTTTAACACAACTTATTTATTTTCAGAGAAGTATATTCAGAGGTAGATATTCTATTAATCTACCACAAACTGTTCAAACTAGAATAAAAATATGGTCCCTGTTTTGTTTTAAAATAACATGAATAAAAGTGACATTATATCTCCTTAAAACATAAAGAAATATGAATACCCTTCATAAATGACTGTTACATTTTAATAACAATGGCACTTAATGCAATTTGAGAATTTATTCCAGAGACATATTCATTTTAGAAAGAATAAATAAATAAAAAATATCATTTCAACTTGGTTGAAATATTTTTAACTTAATATATGATTTTTGAACACATTAGTAATTTGTGACTAAAGCACACTAAAAGATGATTTTATAATAAATAATGATACTTTCTACTCTACATTCGTTATTTAAGGTATAATTTTAACCCTCTTTCTTTGTTTTGCTTACTAGGGGCAGATAACCCCTTGGTCTTTTACCACAATCCAGCAATGACATGCATCAGTGATTTATTCCAAATTTAAACCAATAATTTGATAGCACTATTACAATTTGGAATAAAACTTTAACATCAATCACTACAATTCATGTGAAAAAAATATATATAAAAATTTTCTTTTTCATTTTGTGCATATTTTGAAAACTCAGCACCATTTCGTTTAAATGAACATGGAGTGTTTATGTCTGATGAGGATGCATTTTGAACATTTAAGTGGATTGTGACAAACACTTGTACATATCTTCAACATAATAAATGGGTTTAACAAATAATAAACAGCATTAACAATAAAAACATCAACAATTACACCCTTTCCTACATATCAGAGAAAGTTGACAATTCACCGACTGAAACCGAAATATATTAAAGTTTTGAACACATATGACTCTAATTTCAGCGGGTATATCGTCCTTTGCTAACTAACACCTGAATTCTTTGAACAGCAACACTCTGTCGGATATGGCAAAGGGGGACCGAAACACTATACATAAAAATCTCTCATAAAAAGTTTAAATGCAGCAGACTTGGCAGCGTTTGGATTAATAAATTTGTGAGTCCGACCTCTCAGAAAACAATATCCTGAACATCTGTGGGTGTTGTTGGTTGGCCTTCTATATGGTCTCTATTTGAATGATAGTCTGTTTTTGATAAATTTGTTTCTTGCATGTTGTTGTCAACGTTCGATAAACTTGATGCTAATGTTTGTTCTATCTGCTCTTGACACGATCGTAAACAGTCCTGAAAAAATAAGAGAACAAAAATTCAACAAATTGTAAAATTACGCTGACACTAATATAAGTATAAATAATTATTCAAAGTTTTAATTAGAGGCGACTTCATGTTGTTTTAGAACTTCCACCCGATATAATCATCCCAGTGTCACTCAGACAATGTCATGGGAATTAAATCCGCCCTAGATAAGAAGCAATAGGGGGCACACTCCGTAAAACAAAATACCTTTATCACACCTATTGTCCAAAACAATTTAATTAATCAAGTAATTTAGAAAGAGGCTTTATATTGTACAGGTGTTAAATAGTATATTGTAAAGACCAATATTTGGTACAAATAAATTCCAAGCCGTGTCCACTGACCCAAGCCGATCATAAAACACGTTACGGCTAATCCCCTGATATCCGATAATCCTCAATTTACTTAATAAATAATAAACCTAAGATAGGTAAAGTGCTTACAATATCTATTCCTAAAATTTGATGCAGGTTCCCCAATAATTTATGACTTGAAGATTTTAACAGTCCATGTGCTGCTGCTCCAAGACTTCCGGCGGCTATCATTGAGGGAGGGTACATCATAAACTTACAGTCTGAAAGAGAATAAAAATCATAAATATTTGGAAGGCTATACAGTATAGGAAATGAAATCTGATTCTAAATCTACTCTTAACACATTTTTTATTTATTTAGAAAACAGAGGTGCCGAGATTTTAAACTTTTACCGGTGAACAAACTTCATTACTTTACATGATTCGATTACAATTACTCCTAATACTAAAATTCTATAAGCGTTTAAAACGTGTCCTTGAATTCCTAAACTCAATGCTGATATATATAATGATAGTTACCTTTTGAACATAAGGCAATCAATATCTGTGCATGTCTTTTTATTGAATTTCGGAGGTCCGTTTCCATTGGTATCCGACTTAAAATTTGTTCCAAGAAATCGTGAGGTGTGATGGCTGACAAGTCCCATTTCAATTTGTTCAAAACTAATAATTCCATTGTCTGAAAAAAAGAGAAATATAATAAGGAAACTTCATCACTAAACAATAAAAATAATTCGGTATGTGTGTTATGTCTGTGGAATGTTGTTCAGTTGTCTGAGATATACATATTACCTGGAGGCCAAATGATAGTTAATCTAAGGTGAAAATCACGTAATTCTTTCATTCGTCAGAATTTCATTTTAATAAACTACACAAAAGTATTTAACTTCGCTTATCTATCTTCGACTATGAATTTTTATGACGTCAATTATTTTAACTTAATTTCAAAAATTGTATAACTACTATCTAAAGTGGATTTTTTGTTGTTGTGAAAAAGGGGGGGGGGGGGGGGGGGGGGGGGGGGGGGGTAATGAATTTGAATCATAAAAAGTCCACTTGAATATTTTGAAATGATCGAATTGCTGTATTGACATTTTTTGTGAAAACCTTTAATTTTCTTACTGGGGTACCAACAGGTGAAATATATTAGTAAACCAGATCTGAAAAGTCGTATCGATCCCTGATAAATGTGGGTAATAAGATAAATGAATTATAAAACCTATACATACCATTAAATCTTCTAGTGTGACAGAATTATCTGTATACACAACCAATTTTTCAGCCGTTAATGGATTTGTCTCTTTTAATTTTGATGCCAGAAACATTGAAACTGCTCCTAAAAGTTGAAGTCTTGTTCTAGGAATATCGACCACTGACATAAATCGATCTATATAGTTCATTGCTAAAGGAAATACCTCTTCTTCACATTGTTGTTCTTCGCACACCTGAAGATAAAATAAAAACTCAATGAGCTTTCCATTTTTTTCAAAACGAACAGAGAAATCCTTAAATTATGGATAACATGCATGTCCAGTGAACAACATTACACTGTACGGTTCTCAATGACAATATCTGATTTAACAACATAAAGGTCGGAAAATATTTATTAATATCAAATGTTATAAAATAAGAAATGAAGACTTTATAAAATAAGATGCTCTTTTACTATTTTAGTTTTCATAATGTTACTAATATTATTAGTAATAAGTAAAGGGCGGCTGATTACAGTTTCATTTTTGGAACAGACCCAGAGTTGATCAAGGTTGCCGACGATTGAATACGCTTCTTCCTGGATATTGTATGATTCAATGAGTGAAATAAAATAAAAATGATAAAATAATTCAAGAAAAATTCAGATTGGATGAAGTCGACCCATATGCGTAACTTATACACTGCGCAGAATCAAATATCTAAACCTTTGTCACCGATATAGAACAACTTACATGCATGCAGAAAATATTAAAAAAAATCAAATAAAATAGAAAAACCTGACTTTTTTAGCTAAAACTTATTGAAAAGTGACCAGTGCAAGTGATAGGTATAAAATTACAATTTTGAATGAATTAAAATCAAAAGAAATCCGACTTCAAACGACAATATTGCATATACAAGGCTCATAAAGTAACCTATAAAAGTTGACACAGAAAATTTATATGTAAAGTTAGTGTTTCATTCAATTCACTCGAATTTGGTACCATTCTGTTCATGAATCTTAACGCCAGGTTATAGACTGATTTTTATTTACCAAAGACTTGTAGATGCAGAGTTATTGGGTGAAGAATGGAAGGGGTGTATAAAAAATATTGAAAACCGCCATTTTGTTACCGACATTCCTGAAAACCGGCTTTCCCAGCGTAAAATAAAGACATTATATTGAAATTTATTTACTTTAAGGAACATTTAGTGTGATATGAACGTTTATTTAACAATAATGTTAATTTCAATTATTGCTTTGCATGCATTTTTGACCATTTTTTTGACGACGTGTCAGCTGCACACCTCGTGTTGAATAATGAACAATGAATGAACTTTATAATAAATGATTTTAAAATATTGTCAACAAGTAGATAATTACCTCTAACATCCATTCTGCAACCATTTTCCTCATGTAAGGTTTAATGTCTGTTTGAACACATTTAAAATAACTTGCTGATGGCTGATATTTGTCTTCTGTAGCAAGTAAATTGTGCAAAACTCTGTCATCTTTTAACAGTACTGGATCTTCGTACGCTCTTTGTAAAGATTCAGCCTCACAACACATCAAATCCATTATTATTGCAAATCAATTTTGTAAGTTACAGTTAATAATGATATCGAACACCAACGCACAGATAAATAAATAAGTAAATAAATAATATCCTCCGGATGAAATGAACAAGTGACACAATGTATTTATATGACTTTCGTTTGGCCGAATGCTGCACTGACTGTTATCTTTGAACTTCCAACAATGAATGAATGAGTTGGTGTGTCCTTCTCTCTTATATGCTCCAAGGTGCTCAACGGCCAACAATCTGATAGTCTAGGGAGCTGTGATTATATACCACCCCCGGTCACACTGTGAAATCCTATTCATTTACTCAACTATGTAGCACTTGTCACTCCTATACGCATGCGTGAAATTGATACCTTGGGAGATTTTAACACAAAGAATTACAATTAGTCTGACTTTGCATCAGTTTTGTAAAATTATGAGACAATTCATATTGCATCAAAATTTTAATTAAGCTTTTAACAATTCAGAATTAGTAAAATACATTTATCAGACGTAAATAAAGCAAAATTAAACTTTCTTACTTGACATGCATATTCAAAAGTGGGCAGATCAATGCCGTGATTGACAGATACCTTTGGAACAAAGAAAATGTAAGTCAGTTTGAGGTTAGGCATCGTGGATATGACAGACTCGAATCTTTTGAACAAAAAAACAGATAATCATAAATAAGTCTTAAAGCCTTTCATAAGTTTATTATTTGTTGACAAATATAGCAGGAAAAAAATATGAAAAAAAACATGGTAGAGGTATCGAATGAAGTTGACTAATAAGAAAGTACAAATTTATACATTTATTTATTAAAAAGAAATATTAATATTTAGAAAAAAATATATAATTAATAAATGAATTGAAGAACAGGACAGAAAACATATGATATTGAAGAATTAAAATTAAATAAAAATTAAAAATTATAAGGTTACCTAGCTATATTTCTATTATTAGAAACTAGACTAGGTCGAAAAAAATCAATACACCTATAAATTCCATACAGAAAAAGAAGAAAGCTACCTGAATAATTGACGATATTTTATTGGGTGTCCAGATCAACTTGTCACGCCCTCTCGTATTCGCGTGCCGGTATTTTTTTTTTACTACTTACGATTATGCAAGATTAGAAGAAATTGACAGTATAATGATATTATCTGTTTTTCCTTTTACATAAGCCTTAGGATAGATCAACTGTTAAGAAATTAATTAATTGGTCGTACTCGAACCCGTATAACAAAGATAGCATAATAGAAATGATGAAATGCGTTTTAATAATTCATAATATAAATGTGATAAGTGATAATTGAATTGCAAGAAAAAAAAGAAACTTAAAAAAACAAGAAAAAACTCAAAAGGACCAAAGTACAAATTACTGAATTCCTTATAAACTAAAATTGTACTTAACCATTTTAAATAAACTGAAATACACACAGAGAGATGCTATATTCAGATAGTTTTATCATTTTAACTTTTGAATGGAAAACACAGAAGAGAGGCACGACGAATCTACTGCCGAAAAACTGCATCTACAATAGAATGTCAAGGGTAGTATAGAACAAATCTTTAAAAAATTCAATCATGAGATTGATATGTGAACCCCTTTATTTTCTTAATTATCAACTATCAATAATTCGTAAAATATATTTATAAGTACCTTTTTTGTTGAGATTTATCACAACTGAAAATAAGTTTTCCCATTTCATATATTTTCTACTTGTGATTTTAAACTTATTATTACTTACACTCAAAGACCATTAGAAGTTTACATCTTTTTGTATTTTTCAGAAATCTGGAAGTATATAATACATTAATATGTCTAATGTACGCAATAGAGTCAATTTAAAATTAATTTTCATTATTTGAAAAGTGAACTTCCATCAGTATGTCATTTCACAGCATAAGGGAGACAAATCCTACTAGATTTGTAAAATGTTGCCAGGCAACAGTTATTTACCTTGATAAACAAACACGATTGAATTTTTGTACTTTCATTATAAAAGATAAACATGACTTTGCACTTGTATTTCAAAAAAAGTGACACACGGTCCAATTTTAGAGCAATTCTTTTGTCAAAAGTTACTCAACCTATTTAGTAGTAGTCCATTAATATATCAAAATATTGGTAAATTTGAGACATATTAATTACGACTGAATAATTGTTGTTGTTATTATTGTTATTATTTCTAATTTGCTCCGTGACAATCGTTTCCATTTAATTTTTAAACAAGGGCACTCAATCCGTTTCAATTTTAATCCCCCGCAATGCATTTTTTTTTATTGAATTTAAAAAAAGTCTGAAATTTGATTACCAAGTTTTTGTTAAACATTTTTATTTAGTGACAAGAAAAGACAAGATCCATTATTCAGTTACAATATCTTTTAATCTTCAAATAGGAAGACATATTTTCTCGCTTTGACCAACTTTCCAGTTTTATATATAGATTGGCCAAGCAGTTCCATTAAACTTATAAATATTGTTTTGTTTTTCATTCTTTACCACGTCAAAGTCTACGTGCACTTTTGTAATTTTTTCTACCTTAAAACGGTAATTTTTCTAATTTTAGAAATGAAGAAAAAAATATATGATATATTGCCAATTATTCTGTGCGACTCAATTCATAAAGATTTTTTTTTAGTATTACGAGATACAGACATAAGGGCTTTGTCTTATTGGAAAAAGTTTCATCCATATTTCAAAACTCAGAACAACGAAGGTACTATTGTTTGAAATTTGGTTGTTCCAAAATATTATGGTACATGTTTTAAATGAATATTTCTGATTTTTATAATTATAGTAACACCCTCATTGTTCCTGTTCTATTTAGCCAGTCATCACTTCGTCTTTATGTGATAAGGACAATTTCATTCTTTGTTGTCCTTTTTTTTTAACTACCCTTGAACAAGACTTTTATGTTTATAATATTGAGTATAAAAAAGAAGATTTGGTATGATTGCCAATGAGACAACTCTCTACAAGATACAGTAATGACACAGAAATTAACAACTATAGGTGCTCTTCTCTTATTTATTTAGTAGCTATTTTTTTCTCTGTTTTACCTTTTGTTTGTACCTCTGACCATTGTGATATATATTTTCGTTCCTGGAAAATCTTGAAGATTTTCGTTGTTCTTTGTATTCTTTATAAAAGAGTCATGTTTTGAAAATGACAGCTAATATGACGAAACATTAAACAATCAGGATGGCTGCATGAAGAAGAACTAGTGGAAATTTTACATATTTTTGCATAGATTTATGACATCCATCAAATTGAAATGAGTTTGTGTCATAGATATTTTTCTTCTTGAGTTTTTGAGCCACCTTAAGGCATCAATAATGAAGCCGTATACATACTCAGAAGTACGATATAATGTTATTATGGTATAACTTCAAAGTACACTCAAGATGACGTTTTGAAAAGTAGTGTGAAATTAAATCCGCAAAATTTTCAACCTTGATTTTTCCTTTTTTTATATAAACTTCCTTGATTTCGCTCTTACCATTTTTCTAGTTAGATGAAATGGAAGAAGAGGATTGAGGACCAAATCTATCAATACTTTAAAAGTTGAATTCGGGTGTGTTTTTCTTTTTAAATTATGAAGAAAAAACCCTTAGAAGAGCGAATTCGACTCTTAATTTTAGTCTTTAAATCGATCCTTCGGCGAGTTTCAAATAAATAAATATATAGGACATACAGTATTACTCAGATGTTTGACATGATGATGTTTTGAAATCTTAGTGTGAAATTAATTTAGCAAAATTTCCAACCTTGATTTTTTGGTCTTTGTATGACCTTCACTGATTTCATCCTCACCAATTTCTGAAATAAGCTAGTCAAATGAAATGAAAGGCCCTCAGGGCACATAAGGCCCAACATAAATAATCTTTAAAACTTAAGCTTTTTTTATTCTTGAAGTGTGATGAAAACAAAAATAATGTCCCCCCGTTCTATAAATGAAATTTGTTCCTTCCCCACTAAAACAAGCCACAATTTCTAAGTGTTCTTTTACTACTTAAACTGGCCCTGTTCACCCAACTTAGACAATGAGTAATGGACTTGAAACTATGGGGCTTGTCCATGAATAATTGATTATGTTTCTGAACTTAAAACACCCCGTTAAGATTCGTGCAATGAAAGTAGACCCGTGTACGATAATCTGTCTATCAATACTGTCGAACGTTTTATGGTATTTTGGAAACAAATCAAACATAAGTATGTTAGCAGAGTACTTTGTTACTTATGCTGTTGAATTTGAATTATGCACGGCAAGCAAACAGTTGGATTTTCGCACAATAATGATATGGTGAAGTTCGGGTGCAAAAAATCATTGGAATTTGATAAAATGAGGTCATGATCAATAGTATCAATACATCGTATTTGAATAACGTCTAGCTCAATGATTTATATATTACCTATGTACGTCATTTCTTATCTAGTTATTTGTCCACATATGGTCATTAAGTCATATCTCGAAAATTTCATATAAGTAAAAGCCGAAACGGAACAATGCGATAAAAGCGACTCCTTATAGACTGTAATATAATTTCTACCAATAGGACATCTTATCGGCGTTATTGTGGGGTAGAATGACCAATAATCGAGTCCAAAATTATGATAAGATTCCAGATATATAAAAATAATCCATGATTTATGGCTATTTTAGACTGAAAGTAAATATGTGTACATAGTTCCAGTTCAGACCAGACAAAAGAGGAAACATCGTCTAATTTAGAAACATGAAGCAAAATTGAACAAAGCAAAGCAAGTATCGTGTAATCTGCCATCATGCAATTGTACCTTTAATGTTCTATAGAACATTACACACCAACTCTCTCACACAAATCTATACATGCATTAAATGACATATTCTTTTATATATTGATGTTCTGTTATAATGCTACTGAATGTAAGCCTTTTGGATGAACTAGAAATGAAGAAAGCTTTTCGCCAAACTTTACTTTTGCTTAAAATCATAATTCAGAAATCACATTCCACTGTTTACCAATGGTATTGTACAACAATTAGAAGAAACATAAATGCAAGAATATAAAAGTACTATACACATACATGAGGACTTAGTTCTGAACTAAAATACAACTTGCTATATAGAATATCTTTCCTGCATGAACCCGACACTTGATTCTGAATCAGTAAAAAAATAAAAAACAATAATGACAAATACCTAAACCAGACACTTTAATCGTACAGTCATAAATATCTGAGTTAGCAAAGACCAACTATCAGTGTGTTTGTCCAAAGTCAGGGATCTGTGGGTTTTCGCTGGTTGCTGTTTGTTTATCATAAATCTATCTACTATCTGACTATATATGCAGTATTGGGTTTGCCTACGGAGACCTTACGTTGCTTATAACAACGTTATTTGGTCTATAGTCTCATTGGCTATCATACCACATTTTCTTATATTTATAGTAAAAGAACCTTTTCTGACCACGGGTTTTCTTTGGCGTTGTTAGTCGTCAGTCTATTTTTGACTAATGAGTTTGAATATTCCTTTTGGTATTATTTATGCTAAATGGACATTCAATTAGTCGAAGATAAACTGACAATGCCATGGGAAAACCAGAAAAAATACTTACAGAAAAACAACCTAACCCACAACATAATATAGAACACTTATGACTGAACAAAACCAACTCTCTCATGTATCAGGTGCTCCGGGAGGGTCAGCATATACTTCACATGTGGCAACCGTAGTGTTCGAGGGGAGTAATGACGAGTATAACAGAAAAATACCTTCACCAGACAGATACTAGCTAAAATCTAATAGTCACTCACTATAATTTTAATCGAGGGCTACATTATAAACATAAAAACAAAACAAAAATACCTGTTCTCCTCCACTTCTTACACAGAACCATAGGCATAATTGTGACAACTTAAAACCTTTGGAACCTTAATCATTACGACCAACATATCCTTGATCTCGTGAATAATGTAACAGTCGACAAATAGTTGGAATAACTATCTTTTTTTCGGATGACATATGAGACCAAACCGGAATCAAGACAATAAGAAACATGTATGTGGTCGACACAAGGGAACGACAATAGAAGACAATAAGATATATCTATCGATGACCATAGGGAATAAGACAGATGTATCAATGACACAAGATATATAATAAGACACCACAAGAAAATAAGACATCTCTTTAGATGACACAAGAAAATAAGACATCTCTTTAGATGACACAATAGAATATGACACATGATATTGTATTGATAACACAAGATGATAAGACAAAACAAGAAAATTAGACATCTCTATCGATGACACAATAAAATATGACATCTGTATCGATGACACAAGATAATATGACATCTGTATCGATGACACACGATATAATAAGACACTACAAGAAAATAAGACACTACAAGAAAATAAGACACCACAAGAAAATAAGACATCTGTATCGATGACACAATAGACCTCTGTATCGATGACACAATAGAATATGACCTCTGTATCGATGACACACGATATAATAAGACACTACAAGAAAATAAGACAACACAAGATAATAAAACATCTGTATCGATGACACAAGATCATAATACATCTGTATCGATGACACAAGATATACTAAGACAACACAAGAAAATAAGACAACTCTATCGATGACACAATAGAATATGACCTCTGTATCGTTTACACAAGATAATAAGACATCTGTATCGATGACACAAGATCATAAGACATCTGTATCGAGGACACAAGAAAATAAGACATCTCTATCGATGACACAAAGAATATGACCTCTGTATCGATGACACAAGATAATAAGACATCTGTATCGATGACACAAGATCATAAGACATCTCTATCGATGACACAATAGAATATGACCTCTGTATCGATGACACAAGATAATAAGACATCTGTATCGACGACACAAGATAATAAGACATCTGTATCGACGACACAAGATATAATAAGAAACCACAAGAAAATAAAACAACTCTATCGATGACACAATAGAATATGACCTCTGTATCGACGACACAATAGAATATGACCTCTGTATCGATGACACAAGATCATAAGACATCTGTATCGATGACACAAGATATACTAAGACAACACAAGAAAATAAGGCGTCTCTATAGATGACACAATAGAATATGATACATGCTATTGTATCGTTAACACAAGAAAATAAGACATCTCTATCGATGACACAACAGAATATGACCTCTGTATCGATGACAAAAGATCAAAAGACATCTGTATCGATGACACAATAGAATATGACAGATGTATCGATAACACAAGATAATAAGACATCTGCATCGATGACACAAGATCAGAAGACATATGTATCGATGACACAAGATATAATAAGACAACACAAGAAAATAAGACATCTCTATCGATGACACAATAGAATATGACCTCTGTATCGACGACACAATATAATATGACCTCTCTATCGATGACACAAGATAATTAGACATTTGTATCGATGACACAAGATAATTAGACATTTCTATCGATGACACAAGATAGTTAGACATTTGTATCGATGGCAGAAGATAATTAGACATTCGTATCGATGGAAGAAGATAATAAGACTAATGGTGAATGTAGATACCTCTTGGGGAGGAATACATCCTACTTAGTAAAGAATCACTCTGATTCAAACAACAAATACTCTTAAACTGGCATTTTGACTTGGATGGAGAGTTATCTCCTTGGCACTCGTACCATATCTTCTTATATCTATATGTGATTTTGAGGTATGTCACAACTGTGAAAAGTTCTACAAGTTTCGCCTTACTCCATTGGAACCTATGGGAGATTGAAGTTGATACAAAATAAAAAAGTTTACGTACGACCAAAGGTTCATGTAGTCAAATAGTAACCAATAAGAAATTGTAGTGGGAGATAGAAAACATTAAAGTTAACAAAAATTTCAAATATATGAACCTACTTTCATCAGTGACTTTTGGCCTGAATTGAAACTTAAAATAGACAATTTATGATCATAAGAAGGTCTTAAACTATACCTTTAAAAAGGTTAATATCATATAAATTTTGCTTACTGTATGAATAATTTAGCTATTAATGTGTGTAGCCATGCAAAATTGTGTATTGCCGAATGATTCAGTAGTAGGTTTATACATTTCAAATAACGTTATTTAATAAAAATGATTAACATAAATAGCTTTGATATATATATTTAAATGGTTATAACGGAATACTTGTAACTGCTCAGCGAAAAACGAAACTGAGGGCGTATCTTAGTTGACCTCGACCACATTCACATGTAAAATGAATTTCAGTAGCATGGGAATGCATTATAAACCTGTTACACATTTCATTTTACATGTTCATGAGAATGTGAACGAAATACACTGGTTATTCAACCTTACATTTCATTATTCTTCCCAACAACTACTCAGTCATTCAATCGAACAGTTTAGAACCCGCTTGGGTGTTTGCTATCAAGCCCCTTTACAGCAAGTCCAACTACCGGTATAAACCAACCAGTTCAAAGCTGCAAGCATGGTTTAAGTTGATTCAAAGTTGCAAAAACATCATTTGCCTGCTATAGAAATGATGTGTAACGGAAATTTTTTTAAACGGTCGTTAAATTGCTCACTGACAAATCCCCTCTCCCCCCAAAAAAAACCCACCCCAATCCGTGACCAAATAAAATATATTGGCCCGTACGACTCTAGTGCATATGGAACAAATGGTATCTTCTTAAAATGTTTCTTTTTAAATTTCGATTCTATGATTTGAGACAATTCTATGGACAATACTATAGAACGGTGAATGTAAAAACAGTTAACTTTAAATTCGTGGTCGAAGACAAACTAACGTTTTCATCTGAGAATTGATCCATTCAGGAGGCAGAGTTGCTGCATCTTTGAACGTTTGTCTAATTCTTGTTATTCCCTTTTTATGATGCAGCCACTGCATTTCTTTATCAACAATTGCGGTAGCATTGTGGATTGAAATGATTTTTTTTTTTGGCAAAAGTTTATTTCAGTGAGTCTATCCTTAAAAATTCACAAATTCAGTGTGAAAAATGTCATCTTGAAACGGATAAACTTCAACAGTAAAGTGCAGATTTTCATGAATAAACAGCTCAAATATTTTGACATACTCGTCCATGGTTCTTCATACGCAAAACTAGTCACAGCAGACTCCATTGAGATAGTCAATAATCAACTGAGGAATTTTCAAATGTTCTTTCATTCTTTAACAAAACTTTGGAACTCCCATATTGAAGTTTATGCATATTTTCACACGTTACTGAGGGATTAAACTGTTTTAAACACAGATAAATAAAATCCTGTTAACACTTTGATATTGACAACTGATCAGGCAGAAATGTTCAATGTTTATTATATACTTTTTTGCAATATCTGAGTGCGTCATCTAATTTTAGTCTAACTTGATCTTTAAGTTTAGATTTTGACGTTTACTGTTCATACAGTACTTTTTGATAATTTATTTTTATCACGATAGAAATGGTGGATGTGTTTGTGAGTGCGCATGACCAGAACAATTCAACACCATGCAAATTTATCTCCTTCTGCAAACGTCATACATTGTTTGCTGTAGCAAACGTCATACATTGTTTGCTGTATACTTACGTCAAGACGATTACTATTTTAATTGTAACGTGATGGATGCTTTTAGGAACCTTGTCAAGTTCTAAGACACTTCCAGGAACCTAAGAGCACTATAACACTAAAACAGCTACTAGAACCGCGGCAAGCTGAGACCAATGGTCCGGAGTAAAACTTTGACACCGTTATAACGACCAATTGGTTTAGAACTTTTGTCCCGAAGACAGAATGGAAGAGGCAAGAGTGGTCAAGTTGAATGTCAAACATGGTTAACAGTAGTAATTTCAATGGAAAAAAACGTCTATACAATAATATACTTCATTATATATGCTTTGATTTGTGTCCGTCATTTTTATCTTCTCATATAATAATGTCCAGTCAGGCAGAGGCAATTCGTGGTGGTCATTTTGGATAAAACACGACAATTCTTGTGTAAACTTGTGTAAACTTGTTTATCTTTGCTGCTAAGAAAGCCCACTGAATACTTTTGCCAGGGACCATATTATATAGTTCCATTCTATAAAAAATGTTCAAATTTTTCTCGTTATTAAAGAGTCGAATGTAGTAAATTGAAAATATTGCTAACGTTCAATTAAGTTGAAATGTCTTGATGCGTATTAATGACCTTGCGACAACGACATTAAAAGTTCGCGAAGTTGGTTCCAAATGCTTGTGAATTAGAAACAATTCGAAAAATCAGATATGTAGCAGAGGCTCAAATTTTTCTTAATATTAATTAACCCGCCAACCTATAATTGGAGAGTTTTGAAAATGATTCTTTGATCTGCTGATTTTTTTGCATTTTCATAACGTAGAGCATATATGATTGTATGTCCCCATTCCGACTCTATATGGCTTTGTTTTTTATGTTTTGTATACGCCTCACAAGGAACTAAATTTACGAATTAATCGCGGTACTTGAAATTAGCTTTAACTCTCCTACTTAAGGACACGGGTCTTAAAATAAAACGATTATACAAAGTTATATCAGTTTCCAACACTGCATGGTCATTTGGTCAGATGACCTGAAAAGTACAAACTTTCACTGTTATATAACATGGTTTTAATTGACATAACATGATTAATCATGGTGTACGACAGTACGACTTAACCGATGATATTTTTTATACCAAGTTTATTTAGTTTGCTTTTTAAAACAAACGCCTTGCCTGGCACAACAAAGTCCATCACAGTTTTCTTTATCTTAAGTTTCAAATTCAAATTGCATCTACCTTTAGTGTCAGATCATTATGCTGAAATCTTAACCATTAGCAATTACTAAAATTTTTGAATTAATGTGATGTTTTTGAATTTAAAGATCATCAATTCCTTTTCGCACTAAAGGCAGAGGTAAATGAAGCAACCCATGTTGAGTGGGGATAAAATGTATAATGTGATAAATACGAAGCCAAGTCAAGTTTATGTTAGAATGAGGAAGACAATCTTATACCTTGTATAAGGACATTGGCATTCTCAATGCACAAATAGCAAAACTTTGCAACGACTCTGGCTGTTGCAAAGCATAGTTTTTGCTTATATACAACATGCAATATTTCTTAAGCAGCAGCCGAAATTCTAAGCCCAAGATCCCTGTTTTATTTATTGTTAATTTGTTTTCGAACGAAATGTCAAGCAAACAACAACTTAAGGAATCAATCGTAAAACCGACACATTGCACCTGAAGCTTATTGCCAGTCATGATTTCTTTGCACAAGCAGGCTCAATCTTAGGAAACCCCGTGCATGTAACATTCCTGCACCCAACTGCCAACTGTCTGTGAATATTGTATGAAACTATGTTGATAAATATTAAACGAAAAATATTTACACTCTGCAATGCCCTTACTTTACCTCCAAACACTTATACATATGCCCCCCCTCCCCCCCAAAAAAAACAACCAAAACAACAACAACACCCCAACAACAACAACAAACAAAACAACAACAAACAAAACAAACAAAAAACAATAAAACAATAAACATAATTTTTTTTAACAAATTCAGACTAGACACGCACATACGCACTTCAAAGTTTCAGAGAGCTTCTTATTTTCGTTTCAATCCTGAAATCACCTTTTCAGGAGAAGTTACCAAGTTCATTTATTTGATTAAGACATTTATCGTTCTATTTTATACTTTATGTTTCTCTTTTATTGTCGAAGTTCGTAGAACTGTATACATTAACCTTGTGCAGTATGTTTTTCTCTTATTGTCGAAATTCAAAGAACTGCAGATATTAACCTTGTGAATTCTATTAAGTATATATATATATCAGCCACAACCCAACGGCTGATTCCGGAAAGAAATTTCCTACATCGTGATCATGAGAACAAGATCGAAGCCAAGGTCCTCTGAAAGGCGAGGATATGTCAATGTTTTCTAAATGGAATTTTAATCAGTCATTTAAATAAAATAAAATTGTGTATTGCCACGCATTCCACTGACACTGCACCTAACAGCATTATTATGGGTGATATAATCAGGGACAAAACGTTCGTTGACTATTTACATATCGATCTCCGTATCCATATTGGTTTTACATTCCTGCATTTAAAGACCCCTTGTTTATTGTCGGTTATACATACAACTTAGTTATTATTTCATATTAACAATATATAACGGGATAACGTTTCAGTGAATGACCAACCATTGAAATATAGGTAAATATAAATATATGTAAAATACCTGGCAGGTCCGAACCTGATCCGTATTTAGATTATTTATATGTAAATGAGAATGTGCGTCAGGGATGATTGGTCTCGGCGATTTAACTGCAAATCGTATATGCAAATATTTTCCCGCGGTTCTGTCAAACTATTGGTAGAGTTCGTCAAGCAGGGGATTTAACGAGTTCCGACACGAGTTACGTATCTGATATATATTCCATACATTCAAATTTAACATTAGTTTATAATAATATATAGATTTTTGCTGATTTGTCAACAGTATTGATTGAAGGTTTTCATTCATCAAGTTATAGTCGGTGGGAAACCTTTAAACTAGTTATCTCACAGAGCTTGTTAATGAATATTATGAAGGGCTAATGAAAAATTCAATAGTTCTTTATTAAAATACATTATTTTATTGAACGATCACTGCTAGAAACAACAGGAAAGGATGAAAGTATTATCAGAAATTATAAATCATTTATTGTAAACATAACGGAAAATTCAAATTAGAAGTTTTGACACCGTATTTTAGTTTTCACATGTTTGATTTTTATCTGACCTCTACTCGCTACCAAAAACTTAAAATATTTAAAGCACACCAGTAGATCCCCTATGCAGCATCTTATAAACTTTATATATATATATTTTTAGCGTTACGAGATTTGACCGAGTTACATATTTCTTCATATAAAAAAGCAGGAAATTATTTCATCGATTTCATATTTTGGCATCCCAATCTTTGTTACCCCCCCCCCCCCCCCCCCCAAAAAAAAAACCCCACCAAACTGCATGCTTAAAATAATTCCAGTTATTTTTGTATTGGTATTTCTTTCTTCAATATTGACTAGTGGAACTATAAAAGAGCAATATACATTTTCAAAACTATGTTTTATCTTGATATTTATTTCATTTCTAATTTCGGTACTGCAGGTGATTGCTCTATATTTTCTAATATTAGTACTTTTTGCAGCTTGCTTTAAGTTTCTGCTTTAATTCTTAAGTAATGTAAGGGAACGATCATTTACTTTTTTTGGGGGGGGGGGGGGGGGGGGGGCGGTGGAAAGGGTTGTAGAATATTTATTTTTACCTCTTACAAGAACGGATTATTTCTTTTTTCACTCTTGTTTGCACATACAAATGCATATTAATCTTTTATTTTCAGCTATTGCTGTTTCATTTTGCCTTTTGAATTTGATGAGCCGAGGGATTGGAACAGCCGCCGCAGACGAGACGAGCCAAATACAATTTGAAGATTGACCACACATCCAAAATCAAGATCGCCGAGCAAAAGTCAAAAGCCCCTTATCAAATGGCAAAATCAAAAGCCCAAACACATCAAGCGAATTGAAAACAACTGTCTTATTCCTGACTTGGCTTATTCTCTGGCTGTTTATTACGTCTTTACACTAAATCCATTGGATGTTGGATGTGTACGGATTGATAGTTTAGTCTTAGATGCATGATTTTTTTATTAGTTGTTAGTGGCTTTGAACTAGCAGTCAGATAACTTCGAGTACTCTCAGATCTGTTTCTGGTGGTTTTTTTGTCGGGGAAGTATCCGGCCACGTCCATTGTATTTTTGTCCATCTGATGAGTTAAGCCTTTTTCAACTTATTTTTATAGTTCGTTCTTACGTTGTACTGTTATACCACTGTACCAGGTTAGGATTCCGCTAACATGTTAAACCCCGCCATAGTATTCATGTGCCTGTCCCAAGTCAGGAGCCTGCAATTCAGTGCATGGTTGTCGTTTGTTTATGTGTTACATGTTTGTTTTTTCGCAGAGGCGGATTTAGAGGGGGGGCCAGGGGGCCCGGCCCCCCTCTTTTTGGGGAAAACATTGGTTGCTTATATAGGGAATCACTGAAGCGTGACTCGAACGAGCCCCCTCTTAGCGCAGTCAGTGGGCCCCCACTAATGAAAAATTCTAGATCCGCCAGTGTTTCGTTCATTTGGTTTATATAAATAAGGCCGTTAGTTTGCTCGTTTGAATTGTTTTACATTGTGTTATCGGGGCCTTTTATAGCTGATTTTTGCTCCTTTTTGAAGGCCGTACGGTGACCTATAGTTGTTAATGTCTGTGTCATTTTGGTCACTTGTGGACAGTTGTCTCATTGGCAATCATACCACATCTTCTTTTTCATATTGGCACATGCATTTTCTTAAGCAGACAACAGGCGTCATTGGAAGTAACAATAACTGTTAAAGACTGTGATCAACTGATAAATGGACCAAAGAGAATAGGTTTATGGTTTATTCGAAGTTCATCTGTTTTACATTCAGGACATCACACAAAGGCCTCATTATTTTCTCTTATAAGTAAAACAAATGTTTATAACATCTAGTTCGTTAAGTACTGAATTATATATATATAAATAAGTACTGAATGAAACATAGTATTTAAGAAACAGCGATGATGCACGCAATAGCTAGTATAAAGTCATATTTTAATGATGCATTCATTATGATAAAAGACAAAACACTATGACTTACATATAGATTTTTTAATGTTCTATTGGCATAACAATTGTATGGCCAGTTGAATTATTTTGTTAATCGTGAACGATGAAAGAGGGTATGGATGGGGTTTACAGAATAGAGAAAATGGGAGGGGGGGTAAAGAAAAGGGAAAATGGACCCCACCCCCAAAAAAAGAAAAGAAAATAATTAGGCATTTAAGAAATATACAGAATGGAGAATAAGGAGGAAATAATGAAAAGTTATAGTGGAAAATGGCCGAAAAAAATAAAGAAGACAGAACTGAAGGACCCAATCAAGTAAAGGAAAGAGAAAAAAATGACCCCCCCCCCCATCAAGACCCTCATGAAATATTTACTATATACAACAACGTTACCATGTGGGATGTGTATTTGTAGATGCTAACCGCTATTTCCGTAATGCTAGACAATTCTGTACAATCTTGTCATATGCAAATTACCAATCGTGTTTGGACACAATAAAATTGACCAAAAAGATCAGCATCCAAGTGCGAAAATCAAATGAATTCCTTGCTAGAAGGCTTAGAAATGTTGCCACCTACGCAGTGTATCCATACAACCCTCGTAGTTTCCCATTGGTTCTTTGAAACGTTTTGAAATTGTGGCACTATCCAAACTATAGAGAGTATGACGAAAAGTCGCTTTTTTGACAAGTCGAAATACATTATTGATATAGGAAGATGTGGTATAATTGCCAATGAGACAACTCTCCATCCAAGTCATACTTTCTAAAAGTAAACCATTATAGTCAAGAGTAGTCCTAAACACAAAGCCGTGGCTCACACCAAACATAAAGAGCTATAATGAGCCTCAAAAAATTACCAGTGTAAAACCATTCAAACGGGAAAAACAACGGTACTATCTGTAAAAAAAACAACGAGAAAACACTTTAATATGAACCACAATTATGTCTGATAACGTTAACATGTTATTATAGAACCTATTATAGCAGCAAAACAAACATATGGTAAAAGCTTCCTTCATTGGCTTTTGCTTATTATTGAAGATTGTAACGTGAGATATAATGGTATAAAATACGAATTTTGCTTATTGTTGAAGGTATGTGATCTATGATGGCTTAAATCCATGTAGTTTTGATTCTTTTGTATAGTTGGTTCATTGGCAATCATACTACATCTCCTTATTGTATATACAGCTGAACAAACCGATTAAGTCCTACTGTATCTCAGAAATATAAAAAAAAAAATGGCAAATTCAGGGAGACTGTGCGTGGAGGGCTTGATATAACACATCAACATGTTTTATAGGAGTAATACGACGGGTGTCACATGTGCAGCAAGTTCTACATACCCTTTCGGAGCACAAGAAATCAGCTCCGTTTTTGTGGGCATCGTGTTGCCAGCTCGGTATTTAAGTTTTTATTGTATGTACTTATATTCTATTGCTTTTCTTTTACCCGTTTTTCGGTTTTTGTCTTAGTGTTGTCATTTTATTTGCAACTTATGAGTTTGAATGTGCCTTTGGTATCTTTCTCCTTTCTTTTACAAAACGCAACGATATCAACCCTGGCCATCACATGCAGTCAAAGAGAATAAATTTAAGATGTACAAGCTGAATATTGTTCCAAATTTTCTATCATCAGTTCAACCATGATACCAAGTGCTGAGAGTTTAAAAAATAGGAAGGACAGAAATGAGTAGGAATTTAATTTAAAATATACGTGCGCTGTGCATGCTTCGAAACGTGTATTGCTACATGACTTCAATAACTAATGTCCTTTAATTAACAAGTTTTGACAACGATTATAACATCTTCTCATTCTGTTTTGAATTTAAATAAATCGTATCAAAATTAAATGATTTTTAATCTGAAATATGAAACAATAGGAAAAAATGCCAAAAATTACATATTGCGAACTTTATCTGTTGATGAAATCACATTGTGTAAGAGAACCCCAAATCAGAGTATCTGTTAACATATAGGTGACGGAACGAAGGGTCATTTTACAATTGTCCCATTATAGGGGATATTTAATTATAAAACAAATAATTATAAAACAATAGAAGTTAAAATGTGATAAGAAGATACCATTGATTTTAAATAGAGTACATAAAGTAAATAGAAAATAGGACATATACGTATAGCAAAAAATTACATGGCAGAGTAGTAATGAATAATAGATATATTTTGATAATAAATAATAATGTAAATGCGGGTATACACGTAGAACGAGCGATTGTTTTAAGATAAACAAGGTCAATGTACATATCTATATCAAATTGAAATGTATACTCATGGTATCGTCGTGATACACAAGCGAGCGAGCGGCCGAGCGAGAGACAGAGAGAGAGAAATCTCATGGTATCGTCGTGATACACAAGCGACCGAACGACCGAGCGAGAGACATAGAGAGAGAAAGCTCATGATATCGTCGTGATACACAAGCGAGCGAGCGAGCGAGAGAGAGAGAGAGAGAGAGAGAGAGAGAGAGAGAGAGATAGATAGAGGATGTTCGACATACCGTAATTTTAACATCTTCAAATACAAAAGAAGGAAATTGAAGTGGCAAAATTTGTCTTCCTATACTAAAATATCAATCAGTACAGCATGTAATGAATCGGCGATATTAATACATTGTACACAAGTATGATACATGTGAGTTGGAAATATTCAAAAACCCACAAGAACATGACATAAAAGGGCTAACGTTTATTCATGTATGTGATAACAGTAAAAACAACACACCCTCTCAGCTCAGTTAGATACAGACTGACTGACACATCTCAAATAGAGTTGATCAGTTTTATATGCTGGTATTTTTAGCCTAAGTAGAAGAATCATCTACCCTGATAATTAATAACGGGTAAATCATCAGCATAAGTCATTTTGGTTTATGACTCCTCTTCTCTTCCTTATAATATATGAGTTAATTGTGAATTTGCATTGATGATCCTCGATTTATTGATTACCAATAACATTCTAGTCATATTGTTTTTAGGTCATTCATCTTTTAAGGAATCTTGTTTTGTTGATAAAGTAATTACAATTATTGATTCGGTCGTACGTGAGTAACTATATGAAATTTACTTAATTAAAATATAATTCCTAAAAAACAGACTTAAGCACAGACATATATAGATAACTAAATACCGGTTTCTGTGAGAAAAAAAAGATTGCTCAGAATATAAGTCATGTCGAAATAAATTGAGTAACACACTTTTGGAAATCATACAGCACGCAGAAAGCGAAGACTTCTACAAAAAAATAAGACGAAAGTCATAGCAAACAGGGGAAAACACTATATTTAATAAAGAGATTTTATCGCAAAAAAATAATTAAACGTAGAATATAGATCAGATGGAACGAGGTGATTATTAAATATTTTCATCGGCCTAATTATTTTTTACTTTATATTTGTATATAAAAGGCATGTATATGGCAAGCCGTTCTCGTCAAAACTATGTTTAAACCCTTTTTTCGAAAAAAATACACACTGAGATTTAAAAACCTAAAATAACACACTGAGAAATCGAAATTACACACTGAGATTTAAAAAAATAAAAAACACACACTGAGAATTCAAAATTACACACTGAGATTTTAAAAAGACACACTGAGATGAAATAAATTGAAAAACACACACTGAGAATTGTTAATTACACACTGAGATTTCAAAAATACACACTGAGATTAATATGCAAATTACTAATGAATATTCATGAGATGAATGATTCAACAGATTAATATCTTGATCTCAAGAACTCTTGTCATTATAATGAAATGCGATTCCTTCAACCAACATTCGTAATAAATTTCAAGACTTAACATCGCTCATATTCATAAGTTTGTTGCCTATAATTCAGATCATTACTACCAGTGTATCGGGATGATTTTTTTTAACTTAAAACCGTGGGTCCCTTTTCAAAAGTCTTCCAACTGTTTCCCTGGTTTCGCTAGTTAATCTTTTATATTTTTGTTACGTTGATATGCTATAATAGACACTTGGGTAAAAATTTCACTGCATTCTTATGCAGATTGTTCCAATGTTTTCTTATAATTTTAATAAAGTTTTTCACCATTTGGTTATTTTTTGTAATAAGAGTATTAAGTGGGTATTTTTCTTGTTGTTGTATTTCTAAAGTTTTTTTTATTAATAATTTGGAACCAAATCGAAGGACTAACGAGTTCTGTCCCCTTGTTGTTTTAAGCTTGTAATAGATTCAGATCAAGTATATGCTAATTAGATATGTGCGCATAAAAAGTGCGCACAAATCTCAGTGTGTAATTTTAAATTCTCAGTGTGTAATTTCAAATTCTCAGTGTGTGTTTTCAGTTTATTTGTTCTCAGTGTGTCTTTTTGAAATCTCAGTGTGTAATTTTCAATTCTCAGTGTGTGTTTTTCATTTTTGTAATCTCAGTGCGTCTTTATGAAACCTCAGTGTGTAATTTTTAATTCTCAGTGTGTAATTTTCAATTCTCAGTGTGTAATTTTCAATTCTCAGTGTGTAATTTTCAATTCTCAGTGTGCGTTTTGAAGTTTTTAAATCTCAGTGTGCTTTGTTGTAATTCTCAGTGTGTAAATTTTTCGAAAAATGGTTTAAACATAGTTTTGACGAGAACGGCTTGCCATACATGTATCTTATAAACAGATAAGGTAGTTCAGAAAGGTATAATTTGTCTATTACGTCACACTGTATTGGCAAAAAACAGTGGCTAGTTAGGTAACAAGTAAACATGACAACCTTTCTTAGATTTTAAAGATTTTTTTTATTATATTATCGAATATTCCCTGGAGCCCAAGAAGACAGCTTTCAATACAGTAGAGGTGACAGAAATTTTTGACTTGCAAGGGAAAGGCGTTATGTCTTGGCGTACTGTGAAATACAACAAGTTTTGGCGACAAAATATAGGAAAGGCGACAAAATATAGGAAATGTCTCAACTGTTAATCAATAATACTTACCACTGAATGGAAAAATAACTTACTGAACACCCCCCTATCTCATGACAACAGAAATTTAATTAGCAAACAATACTCCACATGTCAATATAAATTAACAACATAAATATTAATATTCAAGTACTTTTTTAATATTTTCACAGGATAATTCATATTTTTATGGTGGCATTTACTTCCACTCAACTATTTAAAGTTTTAATCAATTATTTATATTTTAATGAATATATTAAACAAACAATACTAAATGATTCGGGTGGAGTCTCGAAAACAACTACTTAAAAGTTTTCGATTTCAAATTAATTTTGATTACGTTGCAATATTTGTCACTAGTAATTTGTCTACACCACTATTCCTCCCGTACAGAAACATGTTAAAACTTATGCTGAATGTATTCCATATTTGAATTTAGTAGTATACTTCAAGTATAATATATGAAATGTACATTAGATACAAACAAATCTAAATATAAGACAAAAACACTTGGAAACAAATCTCCTAAAAGAAAATCACCTTTTCAAAAATGACAAACCATCAGCCACCGTGATTTCCGACTTCTAAATTCCCGTTCTGCAAAAATATCAGAAGTATGTAGTTGCAGACACAAAAGTAACATAAAAATAATGGCCCAAGTCGAATAAAATGCCAAAAACGGTAAAAAGACCAGTCTACAATACAATACATATTCTATAATACTATGAAAAAGAACTTTGACAGACCTTTATGATGTTTAAAATTTCCTCTTTGGTTAATGTCTTGAGATTATCTGCGATAAGTGCGACACTAAGAACAGGGTAAACTTTTAGAGATAAATAAGCATAACAGTATGATCGCTGTATCGAATGCTCGGAAATGGATGAGGGTAATATCGTGATAGCTGTATCCGGATGAGCGGAGATTGATGTGGTAAATATTATGATCGCTGAATCCGAATGAGCGGAGATGGATGAGGATAAAATTGTGATCGCTGAATCCTAATGAGTGGAAATGAGTGTTGGTAATATGTGATCACTGTATCCAAATGAGCGAAGACAGATTTGGGTAATATTATCATCGCTGAATCCGAATGAAAGGAGATTGATGTGTGTAATATTGTGATCGCTGTATCCGTTTGAGCGGAGATGGATGTGGGTAATATTATGATCGCTGAATCCGAATGAGCAAGGATAGATGTAGGTAATATTATGATCGCTGTGGTTAATATTGTGATCGCTGTATTTGAATGATCAGAGATTGATGTTTCGTATTCGGTACACATTCAGTTGTTCATTATTGGTATTCGAAACATCTAAATCATTGTTTGGATTTCAATGAAACAATTTTCAAAATATATATATGCTGTGCTTTATGTCATTCTGTGTCTTGTTTGCATGTTGTTATTTCAAAGTATTTTCAATGGTTATGAATACAAAAGTCAAAGAAACCATGCAAAGGAATCAACCACATCAACAAAAGAGGTAGACATCTTAAGACTGCCTAGCTGAGTTTGACTGAGTCCATTTATGTCCCTTTTTGACATAAAGCTACCAACGTCTAATTCTCTGCCTTTCATGTTTTGGTTTGAGGTTACCCGATGATGGTGAGTCGAGAAAAGCTCTTTGGATGCAAGACATTTGCGAACGTTGTGCGCCTTTCATTTTTTATTGTGTTGATCCGATTATAAACATGGACTGCTGTATAAAATTTAAAAACTGAGATTGAGCTTAAATAGTTCAGATCATACGTTTGTCTATTGTTCCCAGGCTGTCACGCTTTTCAAAAATGAATAGTCCGTTTAAACAATTTCTATATTTTTGAAATTAACCTCATGACGACAAACTTTACTAGAAATAGTTCTTAAATTTGAACTTAGTTTTTAAGAATTTCATAATATGTATACAGACTTTCTTTTAAGCAAATAACAAGCGATAATCTAAATAAATAATGGCACAAACAACGTTAATGGAATTATAGAAATATTCGATTTATTTATGTTACTACAATAGGTAGATATACAATATTGACAAATAAAACAATAAAAGCTTATTTATCTTTTGTAGCAAACTTTCATGTGAATAGACTGATTTTTACCGGAAGTTTACATACAAATTAATAGCACCCGTAAATGTTTTACTAAAAGAGAATAAACATATACACATTATAGACACGTAATTGAAAATTATCTATAGTATTGTTTGATTTTCGACTACTTCATAATTGAAAATATTAGATTAATTAATTTTTGTTTGGAATTGAATTTAAAAATTAAACTAATCAATAACCGCTTGATTCAGTACATGAAATCATTCGTCTAAGTACTGCCCTTTATCCCTTCTTACCTTCTTTTATCTTATTTTATAACAAAATTTACACTTTTTACAAGAAAAAGAAATAATTCATGCATGTTTAAATTTATTATCTAAATCTACTTTAACAAATTTGTGAAATCATTGGAAGTGAAAGATGTGTCTGTCAATTTAGTACGGATGCACTCTTCAGACATTGTGAACGTTTTAAACACTCATGCGAAGCTTTATTGGTTAAATAGCTCCTATAACTCATACGCTACATATTTAACACAAAATGTGCTATACCAAAACAAATTCCTTCTTTTTAGAAGAGGTACGTTAATTAGTTTCTAGATTTGTAAACATGGTATTAAAAGTTGAAAATATTTACTATATGTATATTAAAAACCTACTATGGAATTTTTAAATTGCAAAGTTTAAACAATAAAACAAACATGACAATAGGATTATCTATACTATTTAACTAATTTGTAGCCCCCATCCTTTGTTTTATCTGTAATTTATCTGAACAATAACATACCCTTCCTGCACGTAACGTTTCTTTTGGAATGTTAAAGGCTCTCATATTGTAAAACGGTATGCATTATTGAAATGCCAAAAAGGTTTAACGCAACTGTAATATATATATATATGCTTTTTAATTTCAGCTCGTTTCTATATTTTGGAGTTTAGTATGACGTCTATTACCACTGAACAAGTACACATATTTTCTTATGGACCAGATGAAGCACGCCCCCAGATGCGCGATTTTCTTGTTGATGACACATTTGCGGTATTTGGCTGTTTTTTGCTCTTTGGTCGGGTTGTTGTCTCTTTGACACATTCCCCATTTTCATTCTCAATTTTATTCTATTTGTACAAAATTAAGAAGATGTGGTATGATTAACAATGTGACAATATCCACAGCAGTCCAAAAAAAATCTAGACATATTTTTAAAGCAACTATAATTCCCGTACGGCCTTCTTCAACAAAATCCAAGCCCAAACCCTATATTTAGATATGTTTGTCGTGCTTCTCCGTAGACAGACGACGATTTGCACGAATAACCTTTGAAGTGTTTTATATACTAAAAATATGATTCAATCAAATGTGATATTGAGTATATCTAAAACATAAAAAATAATTGTTTAAAAATAAAAAAGAAAGCGTTGGATTTTATCGTAGTTTTATAAGAAACGTTCAATTTATAAACGGGGTATGTGTCAAACAGACAACACGACAAAAGAGCAGAACATATCCCAAGGCCGCCATTTGGTCTTCAACGCAGTGGGAATATCCGTACTCAGGGGCGGGCTTCATTGGTATACACTATTTGTGTATACCAGTTCAGCGAAGTAGTCGCCACACAACCCCGAAACATACAATGTACTCCGTCTGCGTATATTACTTTTGATATTGAATACACTTAGTATTTTATATGCATTAATTTTACGCACGTTAATAACACTTTTTTATTGTATTTACTTTATACATTTTATATATGTACCAAAGTTTATATGGGTGTATAACGGTAGTGAAAAAACCCAATTACTTTTAATGTAGTTTTTATTATTTTTAATAAATTCAAAGTGAGCTTTTAAACTGTTATCGCAAGCTTTTACTAAACGTGACTTAGCATTAATTCAAATAAGTAAATACTACAAGTCCAAACACCCTTCCGACAAAATTGCTTCCATGCAGCCATATACCCTGCCGTCAATGATTTATAGTTCAAAGACCTGGGAATAAGAGGACAATCATACAAATGAAATTTAATGCGTTATATATATATATACCAAAGCCTATGGAAAATTAAAAAAAACAAACTAACTCCAATAAAAAAAATATTCAATATGCATGGTATTCATTATAATTGGAATACACAGATGACCGCATTGATCTTGGCCCATCATACGGTGCACTGCTTAAAGTAAAGCTACTCAAGCCTGATGATAGCAACAAGATCGGTGAGAGATCCAAAAACCACTGCATAGACAATTCAGAGTTCGGCTTTAATCTGATTGGCAGTATAAGATTAATGAAAGTTCAGGTTAAGCAAGCAACAATCAATACATTTTGTCTTGCATATGTATGTGATCCACTATAAACACCCACATATATAGATATAAGAAGATGTGGTATGAGTTCCAATGGGACAACTTTCCATCCAAGTCACAATTTATATATAAAAATAAACCACTATAGGTCAAAGGACGGTCTTCAACACGGAGCCTTGGCTCACACCGAACAACAAGCTATCGGGGAAAGGGCACCAAAATTACTAGTTTAAATCTGTTTTGACGGCATATACAATGACTGATCTGAGTGAATATGACAACCTTAGTCCCTACTACGACTGCATCCATGTTAAGTTGAACTCAACCAGTGAATATTTACGTATGCTCACTGTTTCTTGTATTTACTATAGCATTCAATTTCTTTAAAAAAAAATGAATATCAAAATATATCATGTTTGAACATCAAAACCGTATATAAATCAATTCAGATTAACAACAAATGTATCAAATATATCAAAATTAATACATGTGAACAAACATGACCAAAGATTATAAATTGTACAGTATCTTGTACCAGTACTTTGTACTCTTAATATCAAACTTATAGAACATACACGGAAACAAGAAAACAAGTGATAACACAATCGAGATATATTTCATGACATCTTTGAAATATCGTATTGAATTTGCTTAATTTGTTTCTTGTTCTTTCTTGATACCGGACACAACGGTATATAAAATAAACAGAGAAATTATACCAGATTCAGATTAAATTTCTTATTGGTTATTCAAATCCGGGTGAAATGAATTAATTTTGATGTATTTGATTTACATTTGAAACTTTATTAAAAAAATTCATTAAAGAAAGTTTACTGCTGAAACGTGTCAGTTACTCGATATAAAATGGTATATGTTTTAATTGCCGGAGAGAAAAACACAACCCGGAATATTTCAATAACATTTCTTGGTAATTGTTGAGACTTTAAAATGTATAAATATCTACTAGTATATGAAATTTACTTTTTAAGGTCACGGACGATATTTTTGTTGCAATTATAAGCTATTTTCAAATTGATGTGATCTTTAAACCGTTTCGCACATTCATTTTCCACTTAAGAATGTCACCTAGTTTTTATATTTGGTTTTTCCATTGTAAATTCAGGGACACTTTTGGCACTATCAATACATATACAAATTTGTCTTTTAATTGGAATTCTCTTAATAAGTTCGAACACCTCTTATAAGTACATGGTTTGTAAGTACAAATAGGAAGAACATTTATATAAATATTTGTATTTAAGGGTATATACCATTCTTTTATTCCTTCGGGACAAAGCATTTTATAAAGGCGTTCCTCCTATGAAAAAGTCCGTAACTGTAAAGGGATATTATTTTATGTATCTTATTACAATACACAAACTTGTGACAAACTGGTACCCTCCCCTCGCCCCCCCCCCCCCCAACATACCAACAACTTTGGCACCCCCTTAAATGCTTTTAAAAATCAACCATTGATTTCATTGATTTTAAGGTTGTGCAAATTGAATAATCTAACCGGTATTCGATTTCATTGATAACTTGCTTTTTCCCACATCGAAGACAAAATATCCCAACCCATTAAATAGCATCAAAGCGTTCGACATATATGCTGACAGTATATGCGGTATGGGCTTTGCTCATTGTTGAAGGCCGTACGGTGACCTATAATTGTTAATGTTAAGAATATTGCCTCATAAAAAATGGCCATCGCAGATATATATACAAATATTTTGTTTTCTAGGGATATTAAAATCTCTCTATGTATATAACACTAAATAAAATGAAATGTTACTCGAATGTTATGCCTCATTTATCGCGGTTTCGTTTGTGTCAAATTTCCGCTAGTTTCACGGATGCAAAAAAAAATTGCACAAAAAATGAACATGTGTTAAATCATGAAACTTGCAAACATCGTGAACATTTATGTTGTCATTTTTTTAGCAAAGCTGACACGAAAATTTCCCAGATTGACAATCTATCTTTATAATTTGTGGAAAATTATATCGGAACAGCTGTCGTCATCATAAAGTCCAAAGATCCTGTATATGTATTTTCATAGCACGCTTATATTAAAATCTGAACTGTCAAAATGATAACATTATTGTTTAGGGGGCCGCTGCGATGAAGACCCATCGGTGGCCATGTGGTGTTTTCTGCCTTTTAGTCGTGTTGCATCTTTTTGCCATATTCTCCATTTCCATTGTCTATTCAGATTTAAAGGATGTCTTAAAAGACCAATATTTTATTGGCTTAACTGGATGCAATTAATTTTAAGCCTTATAGTTTCTTAACAAAGACTCATTTGAAATATATTAATGGTATTTAAACATGCGCACGAACATGCACTATTTATACCTTTACTTTCATACAAATGCAAAAGATGATCAAAATATGTCAATGCTGTGAAATGTTTTGCTACTTATACTGTAACAATCTGTCTCCACAAATATCCTCCCTCAGTGAAACACTGTAATCGTCTTAATGCTCCCTATGTCGATGGTGGCACCGACGCTAGTGTCCATCAACTATTTATTACTGTTATTATTTTCTATTTTATACATGTATTCATATCATATTTCATATGTCATATTCATTTTCATATCAAATTGACGCTTGAAGAATTACAAATCCAAATCAAGCACATGCTCCTTTTGTTCATGTCCCAAGCAGGAGCCTAATTTCAGTGTTTGTCGTTGGTTCATGCCTGTCACACATGTTTTCATAAATTGTATCGTTAAAAATAATGCCGTTATAGTTTTCATGTTAGAATTGTTTTACATTTATTACATATCTGGGCTTTAAGCTTACTAAATACATAGATACGGCACGGGCTTTTCTCATTTGTATTGCGGATTCCTGCTACTAACGATTCTTAAATAACTCCATAGTATCTATCCATTTTTGCACATAAACTAAGGTTTATATTGATGAAGAAAAATTTAACATTCACCATTAATGGTCATTTATGTACCTGTGCTCAATCGGTGCAAATGAAAGAATCGAAATTTTTAATCGGTGCAAATGTAATACGCCCGTTGAAATTAATATAGATTTAGCCAAAATAGATTGGAGCGAAGGCTTTTTAAATACATAATATTTTATCTATAGTACATCAAAATAATAAGAAGACATCTATAGTGGCAAACCATTCTTTTATTATAGGTAAGGCATGGGCTCATATAAAAAAATTATAGGTTTGAAACCCAATCGCACTTTTAGAATGAAACAAATCAGAATTAAAAATACTGACATCTCGTCAATTGTGTGGTCAAATGTTGTATGTGTTTATGTTTTGGGTTAGTATCTGGAACACACAACCTACACAGCCAAGGGATTTGACATATATATTGAATAACTATCAAACAAATTACCTCACACATTTTACAATACAAAATATTTTTTTATTAAAGAATGATTTAAAATACTGTAAAATCTTTTGTTTCTAAATTCCTATTTGAATAGTTTGTTAAATTATAGAATTCCACAGTAAGTAGAGTTTAAATACGTTTGTATGTATACATGGCACCCTTTGTTCTTTATTTAGAGGTTTGGTATTTAGACAAATGCTATCTCTTCTATTGTTTTTTTTCCATAATTTCGACCAAAAGTATTTGGCATGTTTGAGGGCTACATATTACTAATTTTGTGAAGTATTTTACTGCCCTAGTATGTTCCTCCAAATACCGTTCGGAAGATTAAAAGATACTAGTAAAATGATTAATATTGACAGTTTCTTGTCAACTTGATCATGTATTGTTCATGCTTAATTTCGATTTTATGAATCGAACCAATTCTGATAAGGCATCGTATACTTACAAAATATAGATGTTACGAATGAATATTAGATAAATGCCTAAAAGACATCAACCCATTGAAATGCATAAAATTATATATATATTAATTAGACAGGTTCCTATTCGATTACCGGTACATGAAAAATGACTGGCAAAACCATTTGAAATAAAAACCAACGACAATCTAGATTTCTTTTTTTTTTCAGTTCAGGCGCACGGCCATGTATGTGTGGGTGCGTGTGTATGTGTAGGGAGGGGCCCGGCAACCTTTTTTTTTTTTTAAATTTTCAGCACTCAAACCTTTACTTTTTATACTATCAAGTCGATTAGTCCTGGACTAATGATAAATTATCAAATAATACATTAAAGAATGTTTATCAAAAATAAGGAAAAACACTAAATTTTATAACACCGGTAGCACGAAACACAAATAGAGCTTTAAGAATAACAATATTGAATGCCATCTTATCAATTTTTGTAACTGTTGATATAAAACCACACCGTCCTACATCTAAATATCAGCATATGTACCTCGGTTGAGATTTCATACAGCAGTGATCTGCAGCATGCAAGGACATTAATTAAGCTCACCACAAGAGAGCAATGAAATATGTAGACAGCTCTCTCGAAAGCCAAAAAAAAACCCCACCATTAACACTCTGATCCCATCAATAAAAGGGCATACACAATACAACAGACACGTGAACACATTCTACCTTATTTAGCACATAGTATTATCCCATTCTAATATTTCAAATAATGTTCGATCCGTAAAGATGCGAGCAGGATCTACTAGTATAAATATAGACCACGTGAATATCTTGTCAAACGCACTACTCGTATTTCGTTTTTCTATAAGTAACAATGATATTGCGTGTACTCTATACAACAAATATTTGACATTTATATTGAACAAAAGACTAATGTGTAATTGAATTTGATAATCAAAAGCTTTTAAATGTTTACTACAACGCCCATTTAATTCAGTTTTTTTGCATTTTCAACAACCACTTTTATTTTTTGATCTTCGTGTTTAAAGACCATAGTTCTACCTATTTTTTATTGGTTTATTGTTAATCGTTTTTACAAGTATGAATTAACATGCACGTAAGAATATGACCTAGTCAAACAGTATATTACTTATTACTACGCATACCATTGATAAATCATTCCAAATCCATTGAAAAAAAAAGAAAAAAATCATTCTATGATATCAAAAAATCAGTTGCTGTGGACTTTGATTTTATAATGTTATAGACATCATTGAAACAATACATGAATATATACTAAAGTCTCACTGGCAATCATACCACGTCTTCTTTTTATAATATAAAGAACTATTTGCACTTTTAAAAAAATATTTACAACGAATCTATAACATATTATCGACAACTAACTACATGTATACAATGACTAAGATATCAAACATTTTTTTTACTCAAAACACCTCCGAACAGATTTAATGTATAGTTTACTATTCCTAGCAATACACGGTTGGCAAGTTTACTTACAGTAGATTATTGTGAAAACATAAACTTCAACTTTGAATAAACACCATATATGCACAGATTGTAGGATATGTTTGCCACTGGATGTGAACAAAAATAAATAAATAACCAAATAGATGATTAATTCTGATAAAATGAAACGAAAAAGAAAGATGCAATATTTGATCTTAGATTTAACTGAAGGTATACTCAGTGTTGCTGTTTGGTTTGTGAGTATAACACTTTTGTTGTTTTTGCAGTCTGTATACAACATATTGTACTATCTTATTTTAAAAGATTGAAGGAGTGAAGAAATCAGAATGAAACGTAACGAAGAATTATGTATTGAAGTAGAAAACAAATAAACATAGGATATATTTATATTTAAAATGTATGTAAGAAGGAAAAGTACATATACTTTTTTTTAAATTACAGTTTAACCCGAAAACGTTTAAAAGTCCGACTAACTTACACACCTTCGGTAATTAAAAGTTTAAGGAGTTTGAAGTACTGTTATTATTGATGTTAACGATTTACAATTTTCTAGTTTATTATGACTTTACGATCTATTTTCATATAAATATAAAATGCAAATATTTGCTTTACCTAGAATGTATATTCATAAAAGGGAGTATACAACATTTAATTTTGAAAACACTCCTTACAAAATAAACATAGTTGGCGCTTATAAATCCAATGCATGGCTTCTTGCGTTCTTGGAGGATTCAGGAATCAATTCGTAAAACTGAAAGTTTTACAAAATTGTCGGGATCAGAAATGTATACCTTAATATTATAAAGATAAAAAAAGAACTAGAGGATAACCTTACTTTTTGATTGAAGTATAACCCAATGGTTTTTACCAAAAAAAATCAATTCAAATTGATTGGGGAAAAAAAAATAAAGATTGCAAGATTGCACTGTTTTCGTGCATTCAAGCATTGTGTCCTCCCAAAAGATGTATTTGTAACATCAATTGTACACCAGCACCATGGATGCAAAAGTATAAAACAGTACAAAAAGCTATACATTAAACATGTTATAAACACCGTCAACTAAAAACATTATTTTATAAATCAATAGATAAAACAATTTACGATCAGGATTCTGATGTTCTTATTTTAAAACTCATCTATCTTAAACATCGATCATGACTTGTTCATCATTGTTTCTCACGACTTTATATATTCTAGTCTCAATACTGCGATATGTGTTCGAGTTAAGCTACTACGGTACTGTTCGACACTGTGGTATGTTTTCATTCAACGACTGTTTACGTGGTACCGGTAGATGTTCTGACAAGTGTGTTAAGACTGCAGTATGTTTTTTTGAATCTCAAGACGACGATGGTGGTTCTATACGACAGTATGCTTTAAGTCTCACGACGACGATGATGGTTCTATACGACAGTATGCTTTAAGTCTCACGACGACGATGATGGTTCTATACGACAGTATGATTTAAGTCTCACGACGACGATGATGGTTCTATACGACAGTTTGCTTTAAGTCTCACGACTACGATGGTGGTTTTATACGAGTTTGCTTTAAGTCTCAAGACTACGATGGTGGTTTTATACGACAGTATGCTTTAAGTCTCAAGACTACGATGGTGGTTTTATACGACAGTATGCTTTAAGTCTCAAGACTACGATGGTGGTTATACGACAGTATGCTTTAAGTCTCAAGACTACGATGGTGGTTTTATACGACAGTATGCTTTAAGTCTCAAGACTACGATGGTGGTTCTATACGACAGTTTGCTTTAAGTCTCACAACTACGATGGTGGTTTTATACGACAGTATGCTTTAAGTCTCACGACGACGATGGTGGTTTTATACGACAGTATGCTTTAAGTCTCAAGACTACGATGGTGGTTTTATACGACAGTATGCTTTAAGTCTCAAGACGACGATGGTGGTTATATACGACAGTATGCTTTAAGTCTCACGACTTTGATACTAGTTGATGCTCAAGTCTCGGGATTGCAGTATCTGTTTGAGAGTCATGTCCACAGTAGATGTTCGAGTCTCAATACAGTGGTATGTTAGGAGTCTCATGCCCACGGTAGATGTTCGAGTCTCAATACAGTGGTATGTTAGGAGTCTCATGCCCACGGTAGATGTTCGAGTCTCAATACAGTGGTATGTTAGGAGTCTCATGCCCACGGTAGATGTTCGAGTCTCAATACAGTGGTATGTTAGGAGTCTCATGCCCACGGTAGATGTTCGAGTCTCAATACAGTGGTATGTTAGGAGTCTCATGCCCACGGTAGATGTTCGAGTCTCAATACAGTGGTATGTTAGGAGTCTCATGCCCACGGTACATGTTAAAATCTCAAAACAGCGATATGTGTTTGATTCTCATAATCACTATAGATGTTCTAGTCTCAATTCAGTGATATCTGTTTGAGGCTCATGACCTCGGTAGATGTTCGAGTCTCAATATAGCGGTATGTGTTTGAGTCTCATAACCACGGTATAGATGTGCGAGTCTCAATACAGCAGTATATGTATGAGTCTCAAAACTAAGGAATAGATGGTCGAGATTAGCGAATAGGACTATGGTATGCGTTACCTATACTACGCGGTAGATGTTTAAGTCTCAATACAGCGGTATGTGTTTGAGTCTCACGACTAAGGTAGATGTTCGAGAATCGCGACTACGACTATGGTATGTGTTACCTATGCTACGCGGTAGATGTTCGAGTCTCAATACAGAGGTATGTGTTTGAGTCTCATAACCACGGTATAGATGTGCGAGTCTCAATATAGCGGTATGTGTTTGAGTCTCAAAACTAAGGTATAGATGGTCGAGAATCGCGACTACGACTGTGGTATGTGTTACCTATGATACTACGCGGTAGATGTTCGAGTCTCAATACAGCGGTATGTGTTTGAGTCTCATAACCACGGTATAGATGTGCGAGTCTCAATATAGCGGTATGTGTATGAGTCTCAAAACTAAGGTATAGATGGTCGAGAATCGCGACTACGACTGTGGTATGTGTTACCTATGATACTACGCGGTAGATGTTCGAGTCTCAATACAGCGGTATATGTATGACTCTAAAGACTTAGATTGATGTTTTAGAATCGCGACTACGACTGTGGTATGTGTTACCCATACTACGCGGTAGATGTGCGAGTCCCACTCCAATTATTTTCATGACAAATAAAGCATACATGTGCTTTAGGCTTGTTCAGGTTTTGCTTGTAACCTAATTGTCAATACAAGTAACGGATTAGCTCGATATGGATCATTCCAATAGATCGTAAGAATAATCATATGTTTTGCCTATGTATTAACATACTTTAGACAGAAAAAAAACAATATCACAAAGGTTGACCTAATATGAAGTTATTGAAAGAAAACTATTCTAACATAATTTTAGATAGTAAAAAGGTCAAGATTAACTATGCTTGTATGTGGACTAAGTCCTATTTAAAATGTATAATATATTAATAGAAGAAATGCCAATATTTACTTGATGTTGGTTAAAAGAATTGACTCCAGTGTTATGATAAGGGCTATACTAACACTTCATCTATACAATATTTTACTTACTTATAGGCTGTCGTTAATCAGTGTTTATCAAGAATATACAAAACTTTTCTCAATGAAGATATATATACTGGAAAACAAACATCTCAAATACGTTCTCACTAGAATTTGTGAAATAGTTTTCAATTTCTATCTCAGTTAGCATAGATAAAGATTTATTTTGTTAGAAACTACAAATATATGTATGTAAGTAGTTATACACAACAGCTATCCAGTCTTGTATAGGAGTGTACGACAGTTATCCAGACTACCATTGTTTGGTTGCCAACGTAATGAAGTATATCTCACACACGTTTCCTTTTCATTTACAGTAAGACTCCGACCATTCATCTTTTGGGTATCATATTTTTTAAATGGGCAATCTTTTTTTTCTTTATCTTTAAAAACTTTTTTTGTCTGATAAAACAGAGGAACGAACATTTTTTAATCGACTGGTATTTATAATTTGTTTTTATGTTGTACTCTTACAACACAGTATCAGACCAGGGACTGATTTGGCGCCATCAAACTAGTCTAACCTCGCGACATTCAGTATCTGTACGTCCAAAGTCAGGAACCGTTGTCGTTTAATGCTATGTTTGTTATTTTGTACACGAATCAAGTCATTAGTTTCTCAATTGAATTGTATTACCTTTGTCATTTCGGGGCCTTTATAGCTTACTGTGCGGCATGGGTTTTGCTCATTGTTGAAGGCCGTGTATAGTTACCTATAGTTGTTAACTTTAACATGTTGTCTACGGTGGAGAGTTGTCTCATAACTATACATAATTATACTATTGAATAAATCAATTAGTTTTTTGTTTGTATCTTTTTTTTGTGGGGGAGGAGGCCCGGGGGGACTATATTTGGAAAAAATAGTTAAATGTAGTTTTTGAAGAATCGAAATTTATTTTGGTTCGATAATACATTTTAAATTAAGAGCAACACTAATGCATGCTATACCATATACTGTGTTGGTTTTATATTCATAATTTTCAAGTCAGTGTTCTTTAACGGCATTGATAATGAGTATCTTATCGTAAATTCTTCGATAGTGCATATGTCTTTTGAAGTTACATTGTGAATTGATTTTTATGCTGAATCAGCTATACTATCTGGGTCAAATGACAGGTGAGAATTTGTGAAGTAACAGCTGTACTACCTGTAAATCAATGTAACCCCTTTATAGTCTGATCACAAGGTATAAGATAGTGCAATTCGACAGTTTCATTTTTTTTTTTTTCATAAATATATCAGAAACGAAAAAAGCAATGCGAATATGTAGCGAATATAACATTTTACAGCAGGCACACATCCGTATATGAAAAAAATATACAATTTTCATATTTGAGAGTGACATTTTAAAATTGAAAAAAGTTGTGCAACATTCTTTATAAAATATTTTATTACAAAATCAAGTATACAATTATACAACATACAATTGACACAAATATTAAAATTAAAGATAAACAATGCATATAAGAATAAGATTAAAAACACAAATTATTATATATGTATATATACTTCCCTAATTAGACAAAAGCCACTGCAAGAACATAAGCACATACATAAGCAAGGGCACTATAACTGATTGTGTGAGGGCTTTATAGCCAGTCAAGGTAGTTGGAATAGGATCATGCTGACCATGCGAGGATTGTATAGCCATTCAAGGTCGTTAAAAACGGTCATCAAATGGGGATACACAAACCAGCAGAGAGATATATTAATAAAACATTATAATCAAAATTCATAAAATGGATGAAAAATCTGACAGATGGTTGGCACTAAAACCTCAATTCATCGTTTAAAGGGGTATTCCATTCAAAGATATAAAATATGCATAAATAGTAATCTAGACAGGATATAAGGTCGCGAACATTTTATATTCAATGATAAATTGAGACCAAGGCTTTCACCTTCTTTACTGTTCAAACAAAAGGTGGTTTGAAAATGAGCATTCCAACACTGAAAATACACAAACTACTTCAAAATGATAAGGTAACATTACATTTTTCATGTCAAGAGGTTTATTTTATTAGAAATTGTTTGATTAAAATTGACAACATTTTAACTACATCCTGTCGCTACAATACCCAATACCCAAATATATATGAATATACATTTTCATATAAATATTTATAAATTTTGTGAAATCTGTTTGAACAAAAATGAGATTATAGGAATATCCCTGTTTAATTGAATTTAAGCTGTATATGATACTTTTAGTATCTTAATATTTAAGTACTAAAATTAATGCAGTACTGTCTTTTAAATAGAGCAAACTTTGAATACATTGAATATGTCTTTAAAATAGCACGACGGACTTGAATGAATGGAAATTTATTTTGTATGACGAGGATAACGATGACGGGTAGGAGTCTTCGAGAAGTGTGTCGGTCAATACTTCGTTCGTGTTGCTCGGTCGTTTTAGTTTTCTATGTTGTGTTTTGTATACTGTCGTCGTGTTGTCCGGTCTTTTTAGTTTTCTAAGATGTGTTTTGTATACTGTAAATTTTTTCTGACTTCTTTCTGTCGGTTTCATTGTTTTGTAGTTCATTTTCGACTTTTTAGTTTGACTATCCCTTTAGTATCTGTTGTCTCCCTTTTACTATCTTGTAAATATTCCTTGTCCCTTATTAGTCTCAAACCCTGGCTAAATTTCTGCTTCACGCCAAGCTGTAAGCCATAATCCTTGGCTAATACCGCAGTCCATTCGGAATTTATCTGATACTTGTTATATCTATCAAAGCAATTGGCTATAAATACAAAAACCAAAGCAAATTACATTGTCTTATAAAATAGAATATTGGACATTTTTTTATTAAAGATCTTGGTAATCGGTTCAGAAAGACAAATTGGACATTAAGAATGGTAAAGTGACCTTGACATACACGTGCTTACTAGAGATGGTAAAATAAAGATTCGTGGAATCTGTGTGGCATTTCTTTACTCAAATATGTACCGAAATGTCAGTCATATTGTGGTGTATTTGATCATGTATCCTTTTAAAACAGAACAAAAGTTTTCGAGGGACAAATATTTGAACAAAAATTCCAATCTTTACATAAAATCGATAGGATTTATCGAGAGTGTTGACAAATTATAAGAAGGCTAGATTAATAAAATCTTTGGTTGAATTTAGATCAATCATATCTACCGACAGAAAAGGGGAGGGTATATTTATATAAAGATTATTTGAAGGGTCATTATTGTCCAATTCTTACACAATGTTTTCTTAATTATAAATATTGCAAACCTATCGATTATAAATTTGTGTATCACTAAACTCTCATAGTGATCAATTTATTTCAAAATATTCAAGATATAAGTAAAAAGAAAACAAAAACTAAATAGAGTACTTATTGAAAAAACGAATAAGATGGATAATCTTAACCGAAACCGAAATTTTGTTTGATATATTGCTGCTATTTTTTCTCTTTCTGATTTATTAATATTAAAATGTCTTCAGCAGCAATGTACACCGTTCGTTATAATTTCGATTGTATGCATATATTCTAAAACTTAATTGTTGTAAAACTTTAATGTACTTTACTTAGAAAGGTTAAGGCGTTAATAAAGAAAATTCAATAGTAAGACTTCCTCTTGGTCGATGACACTCCCATTATCAATGCCATTATGAACACTGAATATATGCCAATTCCATCAGACAAGATGATTTTATTGACGCTATTGGGTTATTCTTTATTCTTTTTTTTATATAATTTTCAATATATCTATCTATCTATCCAAATACGCTTAAAAATGCTATGAAGTCTGATGAGAAATTTCAAATCGAATATCGAATGTACGAAATTAACCATTTTGACAATTGCTCAAGAATATATGACTGTATTGATACAACTCTAAATGGTCTGTTTACTCGCGTGTCTAAACTATCAACAGTGTTCTGTTTTCTTTAATAAGAAATGTTGAAAATTGATAATGCAAAAATCGAGGAAGATTCCGAAAAACCCAGTTGCAGATAAAAAAAAAAGGCAATATAAGAGTAAGCTGATTTCCATTCTTAATTTTATATGAAACCCTTAGTTGTTAAAAATAATAGAAAAATTGGGAGCGATTCAAACTCCTGCACCCAATCCTTATATCTGCCAATGTGTTCAAACTACTTTTCAAATATTCAATGTCCTTTGCAAGTTTTAAGGACATTTTAACTTAAAGTGTACCCTAACAAAACCAAGAACTAGTAACCTATATTAGATTTAGAGTATAGTCCTGTGTATATAGTATGTTCTCAATCATAAAAATAAATACGTTTACACTGGGTTACATTATAAACATAATGCATTCTATTTGCTTTTCTTTAGACATAATGCTGAATATCAGGGTGAACATACAGTTGTATAGTTATATATGTAATGTAAACATTATGTAAGATTGTCAATATTACTGCTATTTGTTAATTGTAAAGTACTGTTAGTGTCTCCATACAAGGTCTGGGGAAATTTCAGTTTGATGCTTCAAGTGCAAGAAATCTCAGTGTATCAATAAACAGACAGTTCTACGTGACACATATATATATATAGTTGGTGGTTTCTGTGAAATTAAGAATCAACTATTTCTATGCATAGTGATTTCGGCATCCTACCTTATATCGATATAAACAACGGATAAAATTTGAGAATTAGTACCTCTACAAAAGATACTCGTTACGATGATGAATGAAATTTAAAAAAAAAAAGATAACATAATAGAGATCTGTATAACATTAAGATAGGTAAAATGAATGCCATTGAGACAACTTTTTGACACTAGTTTTGTTCAAAATGTCCCAGACAAGAAGCTTGCATTTTTTTTTTATTATTGTTGACAAAATACATAAAAGGACAGACAGGTCACCAAACGTAGGTTATACCCTTCAGAAGGTGTACAAACATCTATGACATAAACACATCATGACAAATTGAAAGAAACATCACGGATTCTTAATGATACAATATTATAACAAACGTCCAATGCATCAGTATTGTAACAATACATTAACAAAGCTCATAATATTAAGTCACGCTTTCTCCAGAGAATGACATAACCTCTAATGTCTTTACTTAGAATTACCATTTTCTTATCCACGTGCGGGATACATAAAATCTATTTAATTGCTTGGTTGTTATGTTTGTGCAGTTCAAATCATTCTATTGATTAATTGCACCAATAAAATTCAAATTACCCATTTAAGTACTGCCAATTTGTAGTTGAGATGTCTGCATTTATTTCAATAGATATTCTCTTAATCCCTATTTTGTGTCTTTTACCTACAGCAAGGACGCATTCGTGAAATAAATTACTCTAATTACCATACGTCAAAAACAGGATATGCATAATCTTTGAGTATATCGATCTAAACTATTAAGATCATACATTCTTTGGGTGCATGCACAATAGTTATTATGACTTTCATATAGCATTTATTTTAGTATTTGCAGATACTTAGAAAAGATGAAACAGAAGCTATTTCTGGTCAAGGACACAGAATAAAAGGACAAGTTGTTTTTTTGCCTGAGGATATACGCGTACGCTTACCAAAAAGTAGTTGTTCCCGATTAGGCTTACAGAATAATAGGACAAAAAAGTTTCCGCCTCGGGAATATTATATCGGTACAAAAAACGTAACATACCGATTTCTATGCAAGCGTCACGTGCTACTTATATAACCGTCATAAGACCAAACATTTAGAAAGCAAAAAAAAAAAAAACGTTTCAGACAAAAAAAAAAGCCAACCAAACAAACAATCTGAAATGGCCTTACAACCGACATCGCAAAGGCGTAAATTTGAAACTCAGAATACTACAATTATAAATGTACATGTTAATGAATTCGAAATTTACACACAGCATTCAATTCTTGTTATAGCACCGACAACTTACGAATTGGTATCTTGAGGACTAGTGATCCTCCAGACGCCACAGACCCAGTGAAAGGATATCAATTTCTGTGCACATATATATAGCACATGTTTCTTTAATAACACGCACAAGGCACGCTTGGCCATTAAAATGTTTGTAGAACAACACGAACAGAGTATGCTAGGGATAAAAAGGTTTGGAAAGCAAACAAAAATTGAAAACCACAACAAGCAACAATGGTCGAGGAGTTGCAACCTTAGTTAATGTGTTGTTGACTCAATTTTTTAAAACAAAATGTTTACAATTCGTACTAGAACTAAACACAATGAATTATTGTTGTATCGAACCATCGGGACTTAATATCCACCGCTGGATACAAACAAATTGAAACAATACATGATTTTTGCCGACCATCGAGTCTGATGGTCGGGACGGGATATATCTAGTATTTTTTTAAAAACATAAATCTACGAGAACCTTTGATGATTTCAAGAAGTATATTTTGAGCCACAAATTCTAACATGAACAATTATGGTGATTTAGGTATCAATGGTAAAATCCCGATATATACTGGTACAGAAACATGTATTGAGAATTTGCTGTTTCGTTCTGAGGATTCGTTTTTCTAGACATGCTCCGAATAGTCCGTGTTATTTTCTTTCTGACGAAAAAAAACCCAAATGTTTTCTACATTCCGTTTTATTACCCCCTTTTATTCTCGTTCGAGGACCACTTCAACCAAGTGTTTCCTGTGTAGAAACGAATGACCCATCCAGTTTAAACGTTATCAATCCCTTTTGGTCCTGATTAAAAGTGAAACCTTATCGTATCAATAAAATTATACAAGCGTCTAGATTCACTTTGATCTGTGCAACTTTCACTTTAATTTTCTGTAATTTCCGTCATTGTAAAGTGCATTATCTAAGGTTAGTATATTGATTATCCTCTGATAGCCCAATTCATTCAATAAATATAAAGAGGAACCGCCACTTGTTGTCAACAATATCTGCAAATTATCTATCAATAATCTAGATTTGTTTATTTTTATCATAATCTACCAATTGTTGATAGATAAATAACCATTTAGAATGGTCAATCGCTTCGGACAGTGGTCAATAGATAGGTGACAACGGTACAATTAATCTCATCTTCAAATATCAAACAGTAAATTTTACTTCTTTGATCGTATTTAGATTTGAACTTCAATGTCCGGTCATCAAAGATTTCAGTATTTGACCAGGAGCAAATATTTTACATTATTTAACTTTTTTTTCAAATTTATTTACATTGTTTTGTTTGATAGCGATTTGTAATTGATCTTGTTCACATTTATTCTTTACTACAAAGAAATCTGAAAAAGAATACATGTTATAAGTCTCCAACTCTGGAATATTTCTGTTCGGTTTGAATGCAGCCAATTTGTCCGGGCGATCAGTTACTAAAAGTAGCTAAGGATCTATGTTATAGGCTTTATAGTCATTTTGCACGATCTTTCTTATAAACTGATTTGTTATATTTAGGAACAAATCATATTGACGAATATACTTTATACATATAAAAAATGGAAATAAAAAATGTGAAAATACACACGGATTCATTCAATGAAAAGGGTCTTAAAATACTATAACCAAAATTTACTTCTCGAATCAGACTAACTTTTAAATTATTTGGCTACTAAAAGGTTAAACACTATATGCCATGCTCGTCTTTAAGATCACACTGTTAAACAAAGAGCACAGTGCGTCAATTGTGTTTTTTTTTTATTCTATTGGTGTTTTTTTTAAAGAAAATACAATCTTCCTTTGGTCATCAAGTATTATAAGGAACAAGAAAATCTGTACTAAATATGCATGCCTTCAAATATTTGATAAACATCTGCTGTGGTTAAGCAATAATTATTTGTTGAAAACATTAACACCCAATGTGACTAACAAAAACAAATTTCATAAAAATTTACTCATAATCTAAACTGAAGAATATACCCCAAAAAGGCTGATTGTTTTCTTGTAAAATGGGTATTTTGTTAAAAAGCTAAGACAAGCCGATACAGGATAACAGGGTGTATACCTAATGGTACAATGATATAGGTATGGTTAATGAAATATATACCTGTATATATATAAAACCTTACACTTGCGGTACTGTAATACAATTAACGATAAAGCATCCTTTCAGTTTTATGACTTACTAAGTAAGTAATAAATTAAAGTTCCGTTAAATTTGGGGACCTTGTTGAATCTTGTCTATGTTGACGTCAACATAAATAATTATTGGAGAATGAAATGACATTCCGCATTGATAATAACATTGATGTGTTTTTAAATCGTTTTTTCTTCTATTTTACTAATATTACTTATATAAGTGTTAATTTCAAACGGGACGTTAATATTCTGTCATTCAATTTAAATCTAGTGTAAAATGGACCGATAAACAAAACCACATAATATCTAAACATATAAATAGCTATACAAATATATTTATAAAAGGAAAATAGAAGGAATTTCCATTCAGAATATATACAAATGATTATAAAAAATAATTAAAACGTCAGAAAATATATATTATTCATGAAACACAGAATTAAATGACGCATGGACTAAATTTCTTTTCAAAATTTCTTTCAGTTTAATTTAATTGCTCCAATCAAAAGACGTAATTCGATTTCCTTTCGTAAATCGATGTTTAATATGCACATTTTAACCGTATAATTCAAATCGTAAATAAATGACATGCAGATGTTTATAACAAAAGAGTAGAAATATCAATAGTGGTGAATTAATATAAATCACAAAAAAAGTTTCTCTTTTAGTGCAACATTTGAGAGTGGACGAGGTGAAACAACTAGTGACTGACCTCTTATTGAACAAACTCCCAACTATTGGTAAATGTCCACTTACTGAACAAAACTACAACTCTCAAATCCAGGCGACTATCAACTTACTGACTGAACAAACTTTTAAGTACTGGTCAATGTCTTTGCTGAACAAACTTTTAACTACAACTCTCAAATTCAGGTTACTGTCCTATAACTGAAAAAAAAACTTTCAATTACTGGAAAGTCTGGACAGACTTACTGAACAAGCTTCAACCTACTGAAGACTGTCCACTTACGGAAACGGAACTTTCAACCACTTTTGACTGCATGTCCACTTAATTAACTAACAAACTTTCAAATGTAAGCGACTGCCCACTTAGGCACTTACCTAACAAACTTTCAACCACTATTGACCGTCAAACTTATATTGAACAAACTCCCAACTTCAATTCTCAATTACTGGTGACTGTCCACTTACTATACAAACTTTCAACCATTGGCGACTCTTACAGAACAAACTTTCAACTACTTGTGACTGTCCAATTACTGAACAAACTCACAACTACTGGTGACTGTCCAGTTACTGAAAAAACTTCCAGCTATTGATGAATGTCCACTTTCTGAACAAAATTTTAACTGCAAGTCTCAACTTAAGGTGACTGTCTTATTACTGAAGAAACTTTCAACTTCTGGTGACTGTCAACTTATTGAACATTCTTCCAAATACTGGTGACTGTCCTCTTACTGAACAATCATTGGTGACTGTCCAATTACTGAACAAACTTTCAGTCACTTGTGACTGTCCAATTACTGACGAAACTTTCAGTCACTTGTGACTGTCCAATTACTGAAGAAACTACCTACCACTGTTAGTCTTTCATAAACAAAATCAATTAGATTGTTTCCTGATTTCATTGATAACCAAAATATGTTAAACGTTATTTCTGATAAATAAATTAAACCTATATGAAATATTTTCCAAATCAATCAATCAATCAATCAATCAATCAATCAATCAATCAATCAATCAATCAATCAATCAATCAATCAATCAATCAATCAATCAATCAATCAATCGGAACTTAACACATTTATTCAGTAAACAGTTGTTGGCATGACACGGGTTATGTTCTTCTCATATATGTTATGGTGGTATGATACTAAACCCCTAACGGGAAGGATTGTGCTTGATATTCATATGAAATCATAATATTTCAATCAGTTTAATTGAAGTTTAAATGTACGTATTGTTATGCGTTTACTTTTCTACATTGGCTAGAGGTATAGGGAGAGGGTTGAGATCTCATAAACATGTTTAACCCCGCCGCATTTTTGCGCATGTCCCAAGTCAGGAGTCTTTGTTAATCTTGTACTATTTTAATTTTAGTTTCTTGTGTACAATTTGGTAATACGTATGGCGTTCATTATCACTGAACTAGTATAATGTTTTGGCGCCTGCTGAAGGACGCCTCCGGGTGCGGGAATTTCTCGTTACATTGAAGACCTGTTGGTGACCTTCTACTGTTGTTTTTTCTATGGTCGGGTTGTTGTCTCTTTGATACATTCCCCATTTCCATTCTCAATTTTATTTTAATCACTCAATCAAACGAATATACTTTGTGTGTAAAATTAAAGAAAATTAATTTCTAAACGGTGAGATGAAGAACATTTTCAAATAAAAAATATAATTCAAAATTCAAAAAATAGAAATATGCCTACATTACATTTTTAAGGCAAAATACTTAATTCCATTATTTAAGATATATTCTCCATGCAGAAGGGCTTATGTGGTCTCGCATTCGTTTCTTAACCTACCGATTTGCCATAACTATCAGAATGTTAGCCCGATTTGCAATAACTATCAGAATGTTAGCCCTATTTGCCATAACTAACAGAATGTTAGCTTGATTTGCCATAACTATCAGAATGTTAGGCCGATTTGCAATAACTATCAGAATATTAGCTCGATTTGCCTTAATTATCAGAATGTTTGTCCAATTTGACATAACTATCAGAATGTAAATGTTTACCTGATGGTTTGTTTTGTTTCCAGTTTTTGGAGAAAAAAATAATTTGGTTTTGACCCTGAGAATTTTTTTTTTGTAAAATTGTTTGTTTCACCCTCAGCTGCCACTATATGTTATGCTAAAAATGAAAGAAAAAAAAATGTTTTCGAATTGTCGCCAAAAAAAAAAATTTGTCCAGAAAAAGAACCCAATAGCCCCCCCCCCCACCCCCTCCCTCCAGAAAATCAAATGGTTGCTGCCTTATGATAGTTACTAATTATTCCTCTAATTCCTATAGGAAATCAATATTTTTACTATTTCTATCATTTAGAGTAAATGTAGTGTATACAACCTACATCAAGAAAAAGACGCCCCTTCGAGGGGTCCTATCACGACTGCATTTTTTCTACCAAAGGTTCAGCATACTTTTTAAAATGTGTTTACATAATCATCTTTATATTCCTAGAAATATTTAAAATCATTGAAGAAGTCCAGCGTTATTCGATCAAATTATCACTACAAAAAAGGTTTTGTTTTTATTTGAATTAAAAACACTCGTACTTTATATATGCGTTTGTTTTTCTGTTTCTTTAAAGATTTTTTCTCCACGTTATTACAAGGAAAGAAAGATAACTCGTGTTACCTATAAAAACAATTCTCAAATGCGATTTACTAACCTATAAATTACTTTTAGTTTATCTTCCTTCTTTATCCTTGGAAGATAGCAGTGGGAAAAAAACAAAGAATATGCAAACAGCAATACTTCAAGTATTAGAATGATTTAAAAAAACACACAAAAATTAAAAACCGAGTGTAATTTTGTAAAAAAGTGCTATAAGTGGAAAATATAAAGATGAAATAAACGATAGAAAAAACACACACAGAATCCAACAGATGACCGAGAAATCACTTCCATATAGAAATGTTAGCGTTTTATAAGTTAAAAAAATATATACATGGTATAAATGCGTCAATAGTTGAATGAAAAAGGATTTGAAAAAAGCTATCAATTTAGGTCGATTAATGGAATGGAAAAGACATTTTTTTTAAAGCTCCTTCGTACATAAATTAAATATATTTTCTACACTATAATTTTTTCTGAATTTTTAAAATCATGAATCAATATATGTACGCTTTTTGATAAAATATAATTCATGTCCTGTATCATCCAATCAGGAGCCGCACACGATTTTATTCTGAGTACCATCTTGGGGTAAAAAAGTTGCCGGTAAAAGTTGCCGGTAAAATGTAAACAAACATTTGGATCTTGTACTCGACTCCGCATAAGATGCGTGCTTTGGTTTGTGAGCTAGCAACATTTATATACTGCAACTTATATAGAAAAAAACAATCCATGAAAAAAAAATCCACTTAGATTTTCTTTTTTTTTGGAGACTGGAATCAAGATCACCAGATACATTATTTGAAAAGGGGACGAGAGCGGCCAAATAGGCTATGTGCAGTTGAAGAGGTAAAATGTCAATGCATTCACTATATTCATGCAGCTCCCTCCACTAAACCACTTTTCAGTGTCATCATCTGTCACTTAAAGTGATTTGTGACGATGAACGCGGGTTGGATACCGCTAACATGTTTAACCCGCCACATTTTGTATGTATGTATGTATGTATGTATGTATGTATGTATGTATGTATGTATGTATGTATGTATGTATGTATGTATGTATGTATGTATGTATGTATGTATGTATGTATGTATGTATGTATGTATGTATGTATGTATGTATGTATGTATGTATGTATGTATGTATCAGGGGCGGATCCAGCCATTTTAAAAAGGGGGTTCCCAATCCAGAGTAAAGGGGGTATTCCAACTATATGCTCCCATTCAAATGCGTTGATCGTCCAAAAAAAAGGACCCCCCCCCCTGGTACCGCCAATGTGTATCTATCCCAAATCGCAATCCTGTAATAAAGTGGTTGTCGTATGTTTATGTGATACATATTTGTTATTAGTTCATTTTTTTTGTACAAAAGTTAGGCTGTTAGATTTCTCGTTTGAATTGTTTTAAGTTTGTCATTTCGGAGCCTTTAAAAGCTGACTATGCTGTATGGGCTTTGCTCATTGTTAAAGGCTGAACGGTGACCTATAATTGTTGGTTTCTGTGTCATTTGGTCAATAAAGTTTGCCTGGCCTGAAACGAAGAACACTAAATCAAATTTCTCTTAGTCAAAATGCGGGTCAAGAACATAACGTTAGTGAAAAAAGTCTTGAAGAATTTGCTTTTTAGCGGGAATATCGTTTTCTGATGCAACGCGTGTGATTGGTTGCACTCTATATAGTTAAAAGTCATAACTGTATCTCATGAGCAGAGTGGCGCAGTGGAAGCGTGCTGGGCCCATAACCCAGAGGTCCGTGGATCGAAACCACGCTCTGCTAATTATTTTTTCTCATTGACGAAAATCTTTTTTCAGGCGACTGTCAGGAAATGATGACAAACGAAATTACAGTCAAAATAAAGTTGATCGTAAAACTATGACTCTATCCTGAAAAATCAACTAATTCAGTATGAAAAATATCACATGTATGTAATAAGTTGGTGAAATCCCTCAATATGTAAACGTTTGAATCCTCAAAGTAGTCATTTATGCAGCTATAATATACATGTGCTACTCATTAATCAACAAAAGTTTAAACAAACCAGATAAAGAATCATGAATACCTATTCGAACGTTCGAAAATAAATGCTCATATTGATGATATATCAGTCCACATATTATATAAACCTATCTTTCGTCACGGAAAGAGGCGGTGGAGATCATGTTGTCGTTTACTTTGACGTTTTTCATGTTTTGCAAGCAAAACTTGTTTTCGAACCTATCCATAACAAGAACACATAGTACTATAACAATAAAGTTTGCCAAAAATTCAGCCGCCCACGTAGGGACTCGAACCCTAGACCCTCAGATTAAAAGTCTGATGCTCTACCGACTGAGCTACGCAGGCTACTTAGAGAACACTCCCAAATTTTGCACATTTATAATTAACAGTTTCTCTCAAAACTTTTTGTTATACCACAGAATAGTTGATATAAAAGACCAGATTTATTTTACAAGTCTACTTAATACGTTTCTATTGTATTATTTGACCCGTTTGCATCGAAATTAAAAGAAAATCAAAACTTATGATCGATGCTTTTCTATATAAATACCATGCAGCTGTGTCCATCGTCAGCTGCTAATAAAATTGCAATCAGACGACATTGTAGAGTCGTTCAAACTTAGGTATAGGGATCACACCTATAACATGTATAAACAAATGATGTCTAGAACAGAAACGATATCAATCCACCTCAAAGGAGCAAAAATTACAATCGCCCACGTAGGGACTCGAACCCTAGACCCTCAGATTAAAAGTCTGATGCTCTACCGACTGAGCTACGCAGGCTGACGATATTGTTGAGAAAACAATATAGTTTATACCTTTCATTTAGCATATAGATAATGTACGGTAAGCATATATATAATGTACGGTACAACTTCGTTAACAGAGTCATTTCAAATTTATAGAAATTTTAAGACAGATCAACTTATTTACAACTGTTCTGCTCTCAATTTGCTTTATGATATAGACTTCTCACACAAGGAAATCCCGAAATTGCTATTATTATTCTGGGAAACGTAGGTTTGCCTGGCCTGAAACGAATTAAGAACACTAAATCAAATTTCTCTTAGTCAAAATGCGGGTCAAGAACATAACGTTAGTGAAAAAAGTCTTGAAGAATTTGCTTTTTAGCGGGAATATCGTTTTCTGATGCAACGCGTGTGATTGGTTGCACTCTATATAGTTAAAAGTCATAACTGTATCTCATGAGCAGAGTGGCGCAGTGGAAGCGTGCTGGGCCCATAACCCAGAGGTCCGTGGATCGAAACCACGCTCTGCTAATTATTTTTTCTCATTGACGAAAATCTTTTTTCAGGCGACTGTCAGGAAATGATGACAAACGAAATTACAGTCAAAATAAAGTTGATCGTAAAACTATGACTCTATCCTGAAAAATCAACTAATTCAGTATGAAAAATATCACATGTATGTAATAAGTTGGTGAAATCCCTCAATATGTAAACGTTTGAATCCTCAAAGTAGTCATTTATGCAGCTATAATATACATGTGCTACTCATTAATCAACAAAAGTTTAAACAAACCAGATAAAGAATCATGAATACCTATTCGAACGTTCGAAAATAAATGCTCATATTGATGATATATCAGTCCACATATTATATAAACCTATCTTTCGTCACGGAAAGAGGCGGTGGAGATCATGTTGTCGTTTACTTTGACGTTTTTCATGTTTTGCAAGCAAAACTTGTTTTCGAACCTATCCATAACAAGAACACATAGTACTATAACAATAAAGTTTGCCAAAAATTCAGCCGCCCACGTAGGGACTCGAACCCTAGACCCTCAGATTAAAAGTCTGATGCTCTACCGACTGAGCTACGCAGGCTACTTAGAGAACACTCCCAAATTTTGCACATTTATAATTAACAGTTTCTCTCAAAACTTTTTGTTATACCACAGAATAGTTGATATAAAAGACCAGATTTATTTTACAAGTCTACTTAATACGTTTCTATTGTATTATTTGACCCGTTTGCATCGAAATTAAAAGAAAATCAAAACTTATGATCGATGCTTTTCTATATAAATACCATGCAGCTGTGTCCATCGTCAGCTGCTAATAAAATTGCAATCAGACGACATTGTAGAGTCGTTCAAACTTAGGTATAGGGATCACACCTATAACATGTATAAACAAATGATGTCTAGAACAGAAACGATATCAATCCACCTCAAAGGAGCAAAAATTACAATCGCCCACGTAGGGACTCGAACCCTAGACCCTCAGATTAAAAGTCTGATGCTCTACCGACTGAGCTACGCAGGCTGACGATATTGTTGAGAAAACAATATAGTTTATACCTTTCATTTAGCATATAGATAATGTACGGTAAGCATATATATAATGTACGGTACAACTTCGTTAACAGAGTCATTTCAAATTTATAGAAATTTTAAGACAGATCAACTTATTTACAACTGTTCTGCTCTCAATTTGCTTTATGATATAGACTTCTCACACAAGGAAATCCCGAAATTGCTATTATTATTCTGGGAAACGTAGGTTTGCCTGGCCTGAAACGAATTAAGAACACTAAATCAAATTTCTCTTAGTCAAAATGCGGGTCAAGAACATAACGTTAGTGAAAAAAGTCTTGAAGAATTTGCTTTTTAGCGGGAATATCGTTTTCTGATGCAACGCGTGTGATTGGTTGCACTCTATATAGTTAAAAGTCATAACTGTATCTCATGAGCAGAGTGGCGCAGTGGAAGCGTGCTGGGCCCATAACCCAGAGGTCCGTGGATCGAAACCACGCTCTGCTAATTATTTTTTCTCATTGACGAAAATCTTTTTTCAGGCGACTGTCAGGAAATGATGACAAACGAAATTACAGTCAAAATAAAGTTGATCGTAAAACTATGACTCTATCCTGAAAAATCAACTAATTCAGTATGAAAAATATCACATGTATGTAATAAGTTGGTGAAATCCCTCAATATGTAAACGTTTGAATCCTCAAAGTAGTCATTTATGCAGCTATAATATACATGTGCTACTCATTAATCAACAAAAGTTTAAACAAACCAGATAAAGAATCATGAATACCTATTCGAACGTTCGAAAATAAATGCTCATATTGATGATATATCAGTCCACATATTATATAAACCTATCTTTCGTCACGGAAAGAGGCGGTGGAGATCATGTTGTCGTTTACTTTGACGTTTTTCATGTTTTGCAAGCAAAACTTGTTTTCGAACCTATCCATAACAAGAACACATAGTACTATAACAATAAAGTTTGCCAAAAATTCAGCCGCCCACGTAGGGACTCGAACCCTAGACCCTCAGATTAAAAGTCTGATGCTCTACCGACTGAGCTACGCAGGCTACTTAGAGAACACTCCCAAATTTTGCACATTTATAATTAACAGTTTCTCTCAAAACTTTTTGTTATACCACAGAATAGTTGATATAAAAGACCAGATTTATTTTACAAGTCTACTTAATACGTTTCTATTGTATTATTTGACCCGTTTGCATCGAAATTAAAAGAAAATCAAAACTTATGATCGATGCTTTTCTATATAAATACCATGCAGCTGTGTCCATCGTCAGCTGCTAATAAAATTGCAATCAGACGACATTGTAGAGTCGTTCAAACTTAGGTATAGGGATCACACCTATAACATGTATAAACAAATGATGTCTAGAACAGAAACGATATCAATCCACCTCAAAGGAGCAAAAATTACAATCGCCCACGTAGGGACTCGAACCCTAGACCCTCAGATTAAAAGTCTGATGCTCTACCGACTGAGCTACGCAGGCTGACGATATTGTTGAGAAAACAATATAGTTTATACCTTTCATTTAGCATATAGATAATGTACGGTAAGCATATATATAATGTACGGTACAACTTCGTTAACAGAGTCATTTCAAATTTATAGAAATTTTAAGACAGATCAACTTATTTACAACTGTTCTGCTCTCAATTTGCTTTATGATATAGACTTCTCACACAAGGAAATCCCGAAATTGCTATTATTATTCTGGGAAACGTAGGTTTGCCTGGCCTGAAACGAATTAAGAACACTAAATCAAATTTCTCTTAGTCAAAATGCGGGTCAAGAACATAACGTTAGTGAAAAAAGTCTTGAAGAATTTGCTTTTTAGCGGGAATATCGTTTTCTGATGCAACGCGTGTGATTGGTTGCACTCTATATAGTTAAAAGTCATAACTGTATCTCATGAGCAGAGTGGCGCAGTGGAAGCGTGCTGGGCCCATAACCCAGAGGTCCGTGGATCGAAACCACGCTCTGCTAATTATTTTTTCTCATTGACGAAAATCTTTTTTCAGGCGACTGTCAGGAAATGATGACAAACGAAATTACAGTCAAAATAAAGTTGATCGTAAAACTATGACTCTATCCTGAAAAATCAACTAATTCAGTATGAAAAATATCACATGTATGTAATAAGTTGGTGAAATCCCTCAATATGTAAACGTTTGAATCCTCAAAGTAGTCATTTATGCAGCTATAATATACATGTGCTACTCATTAATCAACAAAAGTTTAAACAAACCAGATAAAGAATCATGAATACCTATTCGAACGTTCGAAAATAAATGCTCATATTGATGATATATCAGTCCACATATTATATAAACCTATCTTTCGTCACGGAAAGAGGCGGTGGAGATCATGTTGTCGTTTACTTTGACGTTTTTCATGTTTTGCAAGCAAAACTTGTTTTCGAACCTATCCATAACAAGAACACATAGTACTATAACAATAAAGTTTGCCAAAAATTCAGCCGCCCACGTAGGGACTCGAACCCTAGACCCTCAGATTAAAAGTCTGATGCTCTACCGACTGAGCTACGCAGGCTACTTAGAGAACACTCCCAAATTTTGCACATTTATAATTAACAGTTTCTCTCAAAACTTTTTGTTATACCACAGAATAGTTGATATAAAAGACCAGATTTATTTTACAAGTCTACTTAATACGTTTCTATTGTATTATTTGACCCGTTTGCATCGAAATTAAAAGAAAATCAAAACTTATGATCGATGCTTTTCTATATAAATACCATGCAGCTGTGTCCATCGTCAGCTGCTAATAAAATTGCAATCAGACGACATTGTAGAGTCGTTCAAACTTAGGTATAGGGATCACACCTATAACATGTATAAACAAATGATGTCTAGAACAGAAACGATATCAATCCACCTCAAAGGAGCAAAAATTACAATCGCCCACGTAGGGACTCGAACCCTAGACCCTCAGATTAAAAGTCTGATGCTCTACCGACTGAGCTACGCAGGCTGACGATATTGTTGAGAAAACAATATAGTTTATACCTTTCATTTAGCATATAGATAATGTACGGTAAGCATATATATAATGTACGGTACAACTTCGTTAACAGAGTCATTTCAAATTTATAGAAATTTTAAGACAGATCAACTTATTTACAACTGTTCTGCTCTCAATTTGCTTTATGATATAGACTTCTCACACAAGGAAATCCCGAAATTGCTATTATTATTCTGGGAAACGTAGGTTTGCCTGGCCTGAAACGAATTAAGAACACTAAATCAAATTTCTCTTAGTCAAAATGCGGGTCAAGAACATAACGTTAGTGAAAAAAGTCTTGAAGAATTTGCTTTTTAGCGGGAATATCGTTTTCTGATGCAACGCGTGTGATTGGTTGCACTCTATATAGTTAAAAGTCATAACTGTATCTCATGAGCAGAGTGGCGCAGTGGAAGCGTGCTGGGCCCATAACCCAGAGGTCCGTGGATCGAAACCACGCTCTGCTAATTATTTTTTCTCATTGACGAAAATCTTTTTTCAGGCGACTGTCAGGAAATGATGACAAACGAAATTACAGTCAAAATAAAGTTGATCGTAAAACTATGACTCTATCCTGAAAAATCAACTAATTCAGTATGAAAAATATCACATGTATGTAATAAGTTGGTGAAATCCCTCAATATGTAAACGTTTGAATCCTCAAAGTAGTCATTTATGCAGCTATAATATACATGTGCTACTCATTAATCAACAAAAGTTTAAACAAACCAGATAAAGAATCATGAATACCTATTCGAACGTTCGAAAATAAATGCTCATATTGATGATATATCAGTCCACATATTATATAAACCTATCTTTCGTCACGGAAAGAGGCGGTGGAGATCATGTTGTCGTTTACTTTGACGTTTTTCATGTTTTGCAAGCAAAACTTGTTTTCGAACCTATCCATAACAAGAACACATAGTACTATAACAATAAAGTTTGCCAAAAATTCAGCCGCCCACGTAGGGACTCGAACCCTAGACCCTCAGATTAAAAGTCTGATGCTCTACCGACTGAGCTACGCAGGCTACTTAGAGAACACTCCCAAATTTTGCACATTTATAATTAACAGTTTCTCTCAAAACTTTTTGTTATACCACAGAATAGTTGATATAAAAGACCAGATTTATTTTACAAGTCTACTTAATACGTTTCTATTGTATTATTTGACCCGTTTGCATCGAAATTAAAAGAAAATCAAAACTTATGATCGATGCTTTTCTATATAAATACCATGCAGCTGTGTCCATCGTCAGCTGCTAATAAAATTGCAATCAGACGACATTGTAGAGTCGTTCAAACTTAGGTATAGGGATCACACCTATAACATGTATAAACAAATGATGTCTAGAACAGAAACGATATCAATCCACCTCAAAGGAGCAAAAATTACAATCGCCCACGTAGGGACTCGAACCCTAGACCCTCAGATTAAAAGTCTGATGCTCTACCGACTGAGCTACGCAGGCTGACGATATTGTTGAGAAAACAATATAGTTTATACCTTTCATTTAGCATATAGATAATGTACGGTAAGCATATATATAATGTACGGTACAACTTCGTTAACAGAGTCATTTCAAATTTATAGAAATTTTAAGACAGATCAACTTATTTACAACTGTTCTGCTCTCAATTTGCTTTATGATATAGACTTCTCACACAAGGAAATCCCGAAATTGCTATTATTATTCTGGGAAACGTAGGTTTGCCTGGCCTGAAACGAATTAAGAACACTAAATCAAATTTCTCTTAGTCAAAATGCGGGTCAAGAACATAACGTTAGTGAAAAAAGTCTTGAAGAATTTGCTTTTTAGCGGGAATATCGTTTTCTGATGCAACGCGTGTGATTGGTTGCACTCTATATAGTTAAAAGTCATAACTGTATCTCATGAGCAGAGTGGCGCAGTGGAAGCGTGCTGGGCCCATAACCCAGAGGTCCGTGGATCGAAACCACGCTCTGCTAATTATTTTTTCTCATTGACGAAAATCTTTTTTCAGGCGACTGTCAGGAAATGATGACAAACGAAATTACAGTCAAAATAAAGTTGATCGTAAAACTATGACTCTATCCTGAAAAATCAACTAATTCAGTATGAAAAATATCACATGTATGTAATAAGTTGGTGAAATCCCTCAATATGTAAACGTTTGAATCCTCAAAGTAGTCATTTATGCAGCTATAATATACATGTGCTACTCATTAATCAACAAAAGTTTAAACAAACCAGATAAAGAATCATGAATACCTATTCGAACGTTCGAAAATAAATGCTCATATTGATGATATATCAGTCCACATATTATATAAACCTATCTTTCGTCACGGAAAGAGGCGGTGGAGATCATGTTGTCGTTTACTTTGACGTTTTTCATGTTTTGCAAGCAAAACTTGTTTTCGAACCTATCCATAACAAGAACACATAGTACTATAACAATAAAGTTTGCCAAAAATTCAGCCGCCCACGTAGGGACTCGAACCCTAGACCCTCAGATTAAAAGTCTGATGCTCTACCGACTGAGCTACGCAGGCTACTTAGAGAACACTCCCAAATTTTGCACATTTATAATTAACAGTTTCTCTCAAAACTTTTTGTTATACCACAGAATAGTTGATATAAAAGACCAGATTTATTTTACAAGTCTACTTAATACGTTTCTATTGTATTATTTGACCCGTTTGCATCGAAATTAAAAGAAAATCAAAACTTATGATCGATGCTTTTCTATATAAATACCATGCAGCTGTGTCCATCGTCAGCTGCTAATAAAATTGCAATCAGACGACATTGTAGAGTCGTTCAAACTTAGGTATAGGGATCACACCTATAACATGTATAAACAAATGATGTCTAGAACAGAAACGATATCAATCCACCTCAAAGGAGCAAAAATTACAATCGCCCACGTAGGGACTCGAACCCTAGACCCTCAGATTAAAAGTCTGATGCTCTACCGACTGAGCTACGCAGGCTGACGATATTGTTGAGAAAACAATATAGTTTATACCTTTCATTTAGCATATAGATAATGTACGGTAAGCATATATATAATGTACGGTACAACTTCGTTAACAGAGTCATTTCAAATTTATAGAAATTTTAAGACAGATCAACTTATTTACAACTGTTCTGCTCTCAATTTGCTTTATGATATAGACTTCTCACACAAGGAAATCCCGAAATTGCTATTATTATTCTGGGAAACGTAGGTTTGCCTGGCCTGAAACGAATTAAGAACACTAAATCAAATTTCTCTTAGTCAAAATGCGGGTCAAGAACATAACGTTAGTGAAAAAAGTCTTGAAGAATTTGCTTTTTAGCGGGAATATCGTTTTCTGATGCAACGCGTGTGATTGGTTGCACTCTATATAGTTAAAAGTCATAACTGTATCTCATGAGCAGAGTGGCGCAGTGGAAGCGTGCTGGGCCCATAACCCAGAGGTCCGTGGATCGAAACCACGCTCTGCTAATTATTTTTTCTCATTGACGAAAATCTTTTTTCAGGCGACTGTCAGGAAATGATGACAAACGAAATTACAGTCAAAATAAAGTTGATCGTAAAACTATGACTCTATCCTGAAAAATCAACTAATTCAGTATGAAAAATATCACATGTATGTAATAAGTTGGTGAAATCCCTCAATATGTAAACGTTTGAATCCTCAAAGTAGTCATTTATGCAGCTATAATATACATGTGCTACTCATTAATCAACAAAAGTTTAAACAAACCAGATAAAGAATCATGAATACCTATTCGAACGTTCGAAAATAAATGCTCATATTGATGATATATCAGTCCACATATTATATAAACCTATCTTTCGTCACGGAAAGAGGCGGTGGAGATCATGTTGTCGTTTACTTTGACGTTTTTCATGTTTTGCAAGCAAAACTTGTTTTCGAACCTATCCATAACAAGAACACATAGTACTATAACAATAAAGTTTGCCAAAAATTCAGCCGCCCACGTAGGGACTCGAACCCTAGACCCTCAGATTAAAAGTCTGATGCTCTACCGACTGAGCTACGCAGGCTACTTAGAGAACACTCCCAAATTTTGCACATTTATAATTAACAGTTTCTCTCAAAACTTTTTGTTATACCACAGAATAGTTGATATAAAAGACCAGATTTATTTTACAAGTCTACTTAATACGTTTCTATTGTATTATTTGACCCGTTTGCATCGAAATTAAAAGAAAATCAAAACTTATGATCGATGCTTTTCTATATAAATACCATGCAGCTGTGTCCATCGTCAGCTGCTAATAAAATTGCAATCAGACGACATTGTAGAGTCGTTCAAACTTAGGTATAGGGATCACACCTATAACATGTATAAACAAATGATGTCTAGAACAGAAACGATATCAATCCACCTCAAAGGAGCAAAAATTACAATCGCCCACGTAGGGACTCGAACCCTAGACCCTCAGATTAAAAGTCTGATGCTCTACCGACTGAGCTACGCAGGCTGACGATATTGTTGAGAAAACAATATAGTTTATACCTTTCATTTAGCATATAGATAATGTACGGTAAGCATATATATAATGTACGGTACAACTTCGTTAACAGAGTCATTTCAAATTTATAGAAATTTTAAGACAGATCAACTTATTTACAACTGTTCTGCTCTCAATTTGCTTTATGATATAGACTTCTCACACAAGGAAATCCCGAAATTGCTATTATTATTCTGGAAACGTAGGTTTGCCTGGCCTGAAACGAATTAAGAACACTAAATCAAATTTCTCTTAGTCAAAATGCGGGTCAAGAACATAACGTTAGTGAAAAAAGTCTTGAAGAATTTGCTTTTTAGCGGGAATATCGTTTTCTGATGCAACGCGTGTGATTGGTTGCACTCTATATAGTTAAAAGTCATAACTGTATCTCATGAGCAGAGTGGCGCAGTGGAAGCGTGCTGGGCCCATAACCCAGAGGTCCGTGGATCGAAACCACGCTCTGCTAATTATTTTTTCTCATTGACGAAAATCTTTTTTCAGGCGACTGTCAGGAAATGATGACAAACGAAATTACAGTCAAAATAAAGTTGATCGTAAAACTATGACTCTATCCTGAAAAATCAACTAATTCAGTATGAAAAATATCACATGTATGTAATAAGTTGGTGAAATCCCTCAATATGTAAACGTTTGAATCCTCAAAGTAGTCATTTATGCAGCTATAATATACATGTGCTACTCATTAATCAACAAAAGTTTAAACAAACCAGATAAAGAATCATGAATACCTATTCGAACGTTCGAAAATAAATGCTCATATTGATGATATATCAGTCCACATATTATATAAACCTATCTTTCGTCACGGAAAGAGGCGGTGGAGATCATGTTGTCGTTTACTTTGACGTTTTTCATGTTTTGCAAGCAAAACTTGTTTTCGAACCTATCCATAACAAGAACACATAGTACTATAACAATAAAGTTTGCCAAAAATTCAGCCGCCCACGTAGGGACTCGAACCCTAGACCCTCAGATTAAAAGTCTGATGCTCTACCGACTGAGCTACGCAGGCTACTTAGAGAACACTCCCAAATTTTGCACATTTATAATTAACAGTTTCTCTCAAAACTTTTTGTTATACCACAGAATAGTTGATATAAAAGACCAGATTTATTTTACAAGTCTACTTAATACGTTTCTATTGTATTATTTGACCCGTTTGCATCGAAATTAAAAGAAAATCAAAACTTATGATCGATGCTTTTCTATATAAATACCATGCAGCTGTGTCCATCGTCAGCTGCTAATAAAATTGCAATCAGACGACATTGTAGAGTCGTTCAAACTTAGGTATAGGGATCACACCTATAACATGTATAAACAAATGATGTCTAGAACAGAAACGATATCAATCCACCTCAAAGGAGCAAAAATTACAATCGCCCACGTAGGGACTCGAACCCTAGACCCTCAGATTAAAAGTCTGATGCTCTACCGACTGAGCTACGCAGGCTGACGATATTGTTGAGAAAACAATA